>NW_007231070.1:11856-21232 GCF_000164805.1 Carlito syrichta | reverse complement strand
AATCTAACATCATAATACTCTAATAATCAATAACTTCTAAAATTTATGCATTCCCAACACCTAATGACTGACTTAAATCCTTCCTATTCTGTACTAATTTTACCTGTACTATAAAAAAACTCTTAATTATAGCTCAAACCAGTTCCTAAAGAATGTGGCCCAGTCCAAAGATCATGCTGGGCCATTTCCAGGAACAACTGATTATAATCTCTTAACAAATGGCTATTCTAAAATCCTATGTATCTACCTTAATTTCTATAAAAGTTTTTAATACCTCATCCTAATATATAAAGCTGATCATCAGCAATAAATCTTCTAAAATAAAACCCAAATACAAACTGTAATTGTACTAAAGCCAAAGCTGCATTGTTCCCAGAATATGGGAACAATGAAATTTCTAAAGCTAGCTGTATTCTTATAAAACCTCAAAATATCATGCTTGATCATGCTTGAACTAACATAATCCCCTGATGTAGCATGACCTATTCTACAATACTTTCTATGAATAAAATAAATTCAGTTTCTATAATAAATAGAAAAAACCTACACTAATTGTAGCTAAAGAACCAGTTTAAAAGAATGCAGCCCAGTCCAAAGTACACACTGGGTCCTTAGGAATGTGGCCCAGCCCAAAGTTCATGCTGAGCCATTTCTGGTAACTCTAGATAATCATCTATACCATTTAAAGCTGAAAACAGCTCTCTAAATGTATACACTAATTCTACAAATATACTTTTAAATCTTATAAAGAAGCTTGTATCATATATCATATATAAGGCTCCTGAATGTGCCCTGAGTTTGAACCATAATTGATAGAAAGGCCAAAATCACAGTGTGTGAGAAACGGGAACAATGGAATTTCTAGAGTTAGCCATGTCTGTCATACTCTCAGAACTTCATGCTTAGATCATCAAAGTCCCTACTAGTGGATCATGCCAAACAGCAAAGAAGGGAAGAGGGAATGGGCCTTCAGCTCCTGAACTCATCCTAGTGGTCTCAGGGTCCGCAGCCTGCCTGGATCCCTAACGCTCAGGCAGGCCTCCACAGCCGGCTCCCAACACTCCATTAGCAGACTGCTAATTTCTTTGGGGTATTTTTCTCACAAACGTTTCACAAAATACTAATAATTTCACCACTCTTCCACTCAAGTTTCACCATAAATTGTATGCTTGTTCTTGCTTCAATTTAAGCAAAATTCATGCTGCTCTGATTGATAGAAGCTCTTTTCCAACTGATGTCTTCGTAGTGCCTCAAACTAGATCCTGCCCCAACACATGCTATAGCAAGCTAGTATGAATTTATTTTGATGCAAAAAGTTTTTTCAAAATACACACTGTCCATAAACCTTTAGAGGTTCCCTTCATGGTGGCCATGCCATCTCTTTTCATCTCAGTGTGAGTTGTAATTCTATCAAGACTCCCTATTGTTTCAGTATGGCATAAGAAATATCTCCTGGCTGTATTGCCATGATTTCCTGTAGCTGGATGTGGAGTGGCTGCTGAGGGAGGAGGGGGGTGCTGGGCTGCAGTTGGGTGAGGTTGTGAACCAATCCTGCTTTTGCCTCACTATCCCTTTGAGAGGTTGGTTATGAAACCCTTCTTCTGGGGAAGTTTGATGCAGACCAGAAGCCTCCTCCCAAGCTCATCTTCAGGTATCCTCTCTTCCATCTCCTCCTCTTTCCTCTCCATCTATCCTGGAGGGGGCCAAGCCTTCTCTGTATGCTCATCTCTCCATTGTGGGTCTGGGTAGGAACTGTGCAGATCCACACCCAGCCTTGCCATGATGATCGCAACTCACATTGCATCTCTTTTTCACCATGACTTTCTGAAACCTATGCTGAGGTATCTCAACATCGTAGTAAGTTGAACCAGGTTTTATTCATTTGGTGAATATTGGGTACAACAGAAGTCAGTCTGTGGCTGCAGTCAGCGAGGCCCATGCTCACTGCATCTGTCCCAGGGCCTCCAAACTCCTCAGAAGGGCTGAGTCACCCATAATCCCACTGCCATCTGAAAACTTAGGGATGGGGGGACCAGCCACAGAACTCCAAACACAAGGCATGAATGCCAGTGGAGCTTCCTTCCACTCCACCCTGAGTGCTAATAGCAGCCCACTGGGATACCTTGGTGTGATAAGCTATGTGGGTCTTGCAGTGGGAGCTGTAGAGAAAGGAAAGGAAAAGAGAAAAGGCCCTGGATGTCCTCGGGCCTTGCTCAAGGAGAGCACCAAGGAAGAAAGATAAGCAACCCCTGAGAAAAACTGTCACAAGACATGACCTCAGACTTCACAAAAGACACAATCCCTGATGACTAACCTACACAGGCAAACGTGCTCCACTGACTCCCTGGGGTAATGCCTGCTCCTATGACCACTGGACACCCAGGCAGGGCCACAGTGATATGAAGGCCAGACATGTGGTAGAACAGGCTGTCACCAGGAGAAGAAAATACTTTGCCCGGCTTTCAATGTAGACCAGGGGCACCATGCTAATGTGAGATAAACACAGACTCATAACTCAGAGATTCCACTGCTGGGCCTTCTCCCCGGGGAGATGAGAATGAGTGTTTTGTGGGGGAATATTTCATAGTATTGGAAGAGCGCAGTGCCTAGCAACAAGGAACTGGGTAAAGAAGTAATGGTATATTCTGTGAACACATTGTAACAGCAATTAAAATAAGTGAACTCTATGCATATGAATCCAGTCCAAGAGAACTACAATGGTGAGTAAAGAAAGCATGTTCAGCATTATCAATTCAGTGTGACTTAGTGCAAGTAGTTAAAATATTCAAAGCATTGCCATGCCCTCTTCTGAGGCATACCCTGGAGTATTCTTCTCAGGACAGGAAGCACACAGGCCAGTTTCAGGACAGTGCTTGTTTTCACATCAAGGAAGGGGACTGGGACTGGGGAAGGGCAAGGAGCAGACCTCAGTTGTAGGTGTATTATTGTATTTCTTTAAAGATTTCCTAGGCACTGATAGAAATACTGATGGCAGTTACCCAGATCATCTTGCATGGAATGGGTGAAAGCAGTGAAATGCTCTCTTTCCCTGTCTGTCCCTGGGGCAGAGACTGTGTCCTGTTTACTCTGGTGTGCTGGTGTCCCCTTGGGACGTGGCTCAAGGGGGTGTCCATGCACAACCACTGAGTGGATGGGGCAGGGTCCTGCCAAGAGTCTGGTCCCCTCTTCTTTGGGCCCAGCACCCCTCACTGCACCAGCCCAGCAAGAGCTTGGCCAAGGAAGGGGAGTTCACCAGCCCAGGGAGGAAGCTGACTGAGGAGAGGTGTTTTCTTGCTTCCATGAGACACTTAATAGGATACAAATCGAGACAGAGAATCCGTAGCTCCCTGCCTGCCTCAGGAACTCGGGAGCAGAGTTTCAAAGTGCTTCAGTGACCTGCCCGAGACTTAGACTTCTGAAGGATAGATAACAGCAGAAACAATATCAGAAATAACAAAACCCTACACTTTTTAAATGCAATCTGCTCACAGCTCTAAGCTACCTGACATCTCAGGTGTCCAGGTAACTGGTTTCATCACCTAGCCAGCAGGTGAAGACAGGTGCCTCGGCAGGAAGATTGAATGTAAAGAGATGGATGCCTTTGGGGGGGCCAGCCCCCAAAAAGAGATTTAGGAGGTCCCTTGGAAGGTGTGATGGCGTCGGCGTTTCTGTAGGGATAGATATTAAAAGAAAGAAAGAGACTGGGGGAGAAAGGAAGAAGCTGGACTCTTTCTAGTGCAGAAGTCATTTATTGAAACTTACAGTGGGTATTTATCCCCAAATTTTATACAGGCAGTCTCACAAGTCTTTCACATGAACACAACCCACCAGGTGTTTCCTCAGGCATGAGGAAGAACAATCACAAAACTTTGACATGAACACAAAGCCAGGTGAATGAGGGGCATCCCTCACCCACCAGGTGTTTCCTGGAGTAAGAGGAAGGGCAATCCCAATTAAATCACAAGACATTTACATGAACATAGAGCCAGGTGGATGAGGGGCATTCCCCCCCACCAGGTGTTTCCTGGAGTATGATGAATGGGGATCCCAAAACTATCTCACTGTTCCTCATGCTTGGTTAATATTTCTTAAGAGCAATACAACAATTCTAATATCATAATATTCTAATAATCAATAACTTTTAAAACCTATGCATACACAACACCTAATATCCAACCTAAATCCCAATTCCTCTCTAATATCCAACCTAAATCCCAATTCCTTTCTACCTACACTATAGAAACTCTTAATTATAGCCCAAACCAATTCCTAAGGAATGTGGTCCAGTCAAACGATCACGCTGGGCCATTTCTGGGAACAATCGATTACAATCTCTTAACAAAATGGCTGTTCTGAAATCCTATAGATCTATTTTAACTTTTATAAAAGTTTCTAATTCCTAATCCTGATCATCAGCAATAAAGCTTCTAAAAAATAAAACCCAAATATAAACTGTAAATTGTATTAAAGCCAAAACTGTAAATGTAGAAGATAGAAACAATGTAATTTCTAAAGTTAGCTGTATACTTATTAAACCTCAAAATATCATGTTAGATCATGGTTGAACTGACATAATTTACTGACATAGTATAACCTATTCTACAATACTTTCTATGAATAAAATAAATTCAATTTCTATAATAAGTAGAAAAAGCCCTATACTAACTGTAACTAAAAACCGGTTTAAAGAAAGCAGGCTAGTCCAAAGTACGCGCTGGGCCCTTAGGAATGTGGCCCAGCTCAAAGCTCATGCTGGGCCTTTAGGAAAGTGGCCCAGCCCAAAGTTTGTGCTGGGCCATTTCTAGTAGCTGTAGATATTTATCTGTATTATTAAGGTTGAAACACCACTTTGTATGTATATACTAATTTCTACAAATATACTATTAAATCTTAAAAGAAGCTTGTACCATATTAAAGGCTCCCAAATGTGACCTGAGTTTGAATTATGTTAAGTTTAAAGCCGAAACTGCAGTCTGTGAGAAACGGGAACAATGAACTCCTAAAGTAAGCCATGCCTGTCGTACTCTCAGAACTTCATGCTTAGATCATCAAAGTCCCTGCTAGTGGGATGGCCAAAACAGCAAATAAGGGAAGAGGGAATGGGCCTTCAGCTCCTGAACTCTTTCTAGTGGTCTCAGGGTCCACAGCCTGCCTGGATCCCTAACACTCAGGCAGGCCTCCACAGCCGGCTCCCAACAGATGCCTTTGCCCTGGAGTCTCTGGGCAGTGTGCTGGCAAGTATTTGGACAGTCCAGCTCTGGAAACTGAGAAGACTGGAGGAAAACCACTTCTCTGGGCTCTGTATTTATGGTTTCTGATTTTTAAAACAAATAACCCACGAGTCTTCACTCATTAATTTGTGAAGTAGGAACCTATTCTAAGTCCACTTTGTACAGGCCCTTGTGCTGGGAGTAGGAAGAGTTGGAGGGACCAGAGAAGGGGCTCCTTACTTTCAGAGCTCTGTCCTCTGTGTGACACCTGCTGGTGCAGCTGTGTCTAGGCTGGGCCCCAGGGACAAGTTAGAAAGGGAGAGAAGGAGGCTGAAGGGATCAGGCGAACAGAGCAGCCCATGTGCAGAGGCAGGGACTGGAGAGCTCATTCAGAGACTTGCATGCTTTGGAAGTGTGTGCGTGCATACATGGGTGAGTTTGTGCATGTAAGCATATGTGTGTACACGTGTGTGTGCATGTGTATGTTTGAGTTTGTACATGTGTGCACGTGCTCAAGCATACATGCACGTGTATGTGGTTGTGCTTGTGTGAGTGTGTACATGGACACCTGTGTGTGGAAGTGAGCACTTGTGTGTACGAGTGTGCATGCCATGCGTGAGTGTGTGCAGGTACATGCTATGTATATGTATGCATGTGTGTATGCCTGTACAGACATGCGTAAGTGTGCATGTGCAGGTGTGTGTATGAGTGTGTTTGGGAGGCGTACAAGTGGGAAGTGAGGATGGAGAGGAGGAGAAGAGACCCCAGTGTGCCAGGTAAGGAGGTTGGGTTATAGCCGACAGATTGGGCTGTCGGGAAGGTTGTGGGCCTGGGTGTGTGGCTAAAGGAGGGCACTGGTTGAGAGGGCATGAACCCTGAAAGAGTCAGGACCCTGCATGCATCCTTCAGAGGACGCAACAGTCGCTGCACCCTGGGACAGTGGGTAGAGGAGGGTTGGGGGTTGAGACCACTCTTAGTTCACCTCTACCTGGCAGCACAGGTATTCCTGGCCTGATGACCATGGAGTTAGTTCCTCCCCATGACTCTGGAAGAGGGATGGGGCAGAGGTGTGAGAAGAAGTGCAGAAAGGAGACTTAGGGTGAACAAAGAAGACCCGGACTGTCCTTTGCACATGGACTCTACTTGCTGCTGATTATGTGCATATTGCTGGGGGATGACAAGATGCCAGGAGTATCCATGCTTTGTAGGCCCAGCAGGAAACTATTATCACCGGTCAATAAACCAGGCTTCTTGTCAGCTAGCTCCTGTGGGGGCTACACAGTTTCTGGCTTTTGGGAGCCACTTCCCTGCTGATGGTCAGTTTTTGAAAGCATTGCCTGGAGTGAGTCAGCTCTGGAAAAGGTCCCTGAGGAATTCACACCTGCTTGTTGAAGTCCAAAGGTCTCCAAAACCGGTGAATTAAATACAATAGGAGTAGGAATAAAATTTTGACTTAAGTAATTCGATTTTGAGGTTAGAAATACAAACCTGGGCCTAAGAGAAGAGAACGATGCTAGCTTTCATCTATAACACAACCTACGTTGTGTTAAGGTGCTTAAGATGACACCCACTCAATGCTTGTTGGTCTTCTTGCCTCATTTCTCCTGTTTGGACATGAACCTGACTCACCACCATCGTCCCTGGCACATGTGGTGGACTCAGGCACAGTTTCTAGTACTGCTGCCTGACCCTGGGCAAGATGTCCATCATTCTCAGCCTCAGTTTCCCCGCAGTAAAGTGATGGGACTGCACTGGATGATCTCTAATGTGTGGCTCAGATATAGCATGTGAGATGAAATGCACCACGTGTGAGAAGCACCTAGAGGGACAAGAGGTGGTCCCCACCTGCGTCTGCCACAGGACAGACATACCATAGAAGAGGGATAGAGAAGAGAGGCTGAAATCCTTTAATCTCTAAAGTCAGTAGTTCCCAAGTTTCTAGTTTTGGGGGACTTTTCTGTCAAGTACTGGCATTATTTACTTGATTTGCTACTGTGGCTGGCTTCAACAACATAATCAGCTTTGTTTCCAAAGCCCAGAGGCATAAAATAAATTTGCTCTAAGGAAACTGGGTCTATTTGTCTACTGATTATAAAAGTTATATAATCTAGAAGGGAAAATTTGAAAAGTACAGAAAAATTTGAAGAGAAAATAAAAATCATTTGTAACATTACCTCCCAGAACCTTCTAAACTTTTCTATGGAATATATGAATTCAAATATAGAAATCGTAAAATTGCAAAAAAACTGCAAATATACCAAGCACCCATAGATACATTATATAGAATTAACAAGTTTTTATATAGCAAGGTTTTTGCTTTCTAAAGAATGAAAACATGGCGTACCGTGTACAGACAAGGTCCCTTTGACCCACCAGCCCCCTCCTCCAGCCTATTTTGCCCACCGTAATGATTTGATCTGTATCTTTTCAGTCTGTTCCTTTTGGCTTGTATATTATATGTTATCCATGAGTGACTGAGAATATTATTTTTTGTGATTCTAAAATGTATATAAATGATATTGTTCTAAGAGTCTTATTTTGAAGTCTACTTTTTATATTAAATGTGTATTTTTTGAGAAATTATCAATGCTGATTCATAGAGATCTAGCTTTTATTTGTGTGCCAAATACTGTTTCATTGGATAAATATTCCATTTTTTATTTACCTATTCCCCTAATAGTAGATATTTGCATTTTTGCTAATATTTTGCTATTTTAATGGAGAGGAGGAGAAGATACCCCAGTGTTCCAGGCAAGAAGGACTATTCAGGTATATGTCTCATAGTGCAACTTTGAACTTTGTTCTATCCAGACATAGAATTGTTGGGTCATAAGGGGCCACATTTTCAGTCAGTGTGTATGCTTTGATTTACTAGACTGGTCTCTCTCTTTTTCTCTTTCTCATATAAACACATGCACATATATTTTACTTATGCTTTTCCAAGAAATACTCCATTATACAAATTCCCCTATTTCACTGACAATTCTTAACAAACATCACTTTTGTTTTTGTTTCTTTTTTTTTGAGTTGGAGTTTCATTCCATTGCCCAGACTGGAGTGCAGTGGCCACTCCCGGCCACCACAGCCTTGACCCACTGGGCTCTAGCGATCCTTCCACCTCAGCCTTCCCAGTAGCCAGAATTACAGGCGCATGCTACCAGGCCTGGCTGATTTTTGATTTATTGTAGAGATGAGGTCTCGCTGCCCAGGCGGGTCTCGAACCCGCAGGCTCAGATAATTCACTCACCTCAGCCTCCCAAAGGCGTGGGATTACAGGCTGAGCCACCGAGCCCAGCTAAACATCACTTTTGAAAACTGAATGTTGGAACTTCCGGCAAGATGGTGACAGGGCAGCCTGGTCTATGAGACCCTTTGCAAAGGAACACAGAGTCTTTGTCCCTCCCCCCTGGGGGCTACGGATCCCATTGTCAGCAGTCTGCTCTTCACATGGAGCTCGGCTGTTGGCCACCACTGGAGCATCGCAGCAGTATGGACAACCACTGCAGCTGCAGATGCAGCAGCCGCTGGTGCTGCCGCAGCCTCCATAGCAGCCATTGTGCATTGCGCCATCCATTCCTGAGGCGATCCATGACTTCAGACCTTGAAGCCCCTACAGGTAAGATCTGTTGGGATCACTGCCGCTTCAGCTGCCACTGTGATGTCCTGCCGGGCCGTGGGTCTCCTTCCGTGTGCCCTGAGGCAGGCTCCCATCTCCCGCCTCTGTCTGGCTCTTGTCCGGCTCCATCCCCTCTGGGGCGAGCAGCTAAGATAATGAACATCTGGAGTGGCGAGATAGCACCACCTGCTGGCGACTCAAGGGAACCAAACCAAAACAGGAAAAACAAGCTTGAAAAACAGACACAGGCCAGATTTGAGTGGTGAACTGGGCAGTGGTGAACTGAGCGGTGATCTGAACTGCCCTTCACAGCAGGCCAGGGGCAACTGACCCTAACTGTGAACAAATTTACCAGCCTGAGAAGACAGTTAGAAATCAGAGCTGAAAGGACACTGGACTTAAACAAAAAAACCTCAGAGTGTGCTCAATTGGTTCTGTTTAATGACTTGATTCTATTCCTACTGTTTTGTTCCTTTTTTCCTTTTCCTTTTCTTCTTTTTTCTCCTCTCTGTAATCCATATCTTTGTAAAGAGGATCAGCACACCAATAA
>NW_007231070.1:10771-11268 GCF_000164805.1 Carlito syrichta | reverse complement strand
CTCAGAAAGCAGACTTTGGAACACATGGAAAAGCCCCCAGAATGACTGGTCACATGCAACAAACCCAGATATCAAGACATTAATAGAGAAAATTTTTTAAGAATTGAGCACAGACAAGAAGAAAATAGGAAGGAGCTGATGTCAGAAATAACAGCAGTAAACAATACTGTGATGGAAATAAATAACAAACTAATAAACATGGAAATCATAATTAGCCAAGCAGAAGAAAGAATCTCAGAGCTCAAAGACGAAAACACAGAACTAACCCAAACTATCAAAAACATAGAAAAGAAGCTGAAAAATACAGAACAAAACCTTCAAGAGATGAATAATCACTTCAAGAGACCAAACCTAAGAATAATTAACCTTCCTGAGGCAGAGAGAGAAACAGAGGCCACACTGGAACAAACATTTCATGAAATCATTCAAGAAAACTTTCCTCATCTCATCAGTGATGAAAAAATTCAACACAAGAGATTCAGAGAACCCCTGCAAGG
>NW_007231070.1:7879-9607 GCF_000164805.1 Carlito syrichta | reverse complement strand
CATTAACATCAACAAGGTCCTTCCAAAACCCACAAAAACATGGACACTAAACAGCATGATGCTAAACAACTCTTGGGTCAATGATGAAATCGAAACAGAGATTAAAAGATACCTGGAAACAAATGAAAATGAAGAAACATCTTATCAAAATCTCCGGGATGCCATGAAAACTGTAGTAAGAGGGGAATTTATATCCCTACAAATGCACATGAAGAAAATGGACAGATGACAAATTAGCAGCCTAACAAGCCACCTAAGGAAGCTGGAAAAGCAAGATCACAAAAACCCTAATTTCAGCAGAAGAATCCAGATCACCAAAATAAAAGCCCAAATCCAGGACAGAGAAGACAAAAAGATAATACCAAAAAATCAATGAAACAAAAAGCTGGTTCTTCGAAACAATAAACAAGATATATGGTCCCCTAGCTAGACTGACCAAGAAAAAGAGAGAAAGCCCAAATAAACACAATCAGAAACACAAAAGATGAAGTCATATCTGACCCTGAAGAAATACAAAAGATCATTAAGGACTACTATGTACACTTGTATGGAAACAAACATGAAAACCTTAAGGAAATGGAGGACTTTGTGTCATCACACAACCTGCCTAGGTTGAAACAAGAAGAAATTGAGACTCTAAATAGACCAATAACAATCAAGGAAATTGACTATGTAATAAGAAAACTACCTACCAAAAAAGTCCTGGACCAGATGGCTTTGAGCAGAATTCTACAAGACATTTAAAGAGAAGCTGATACCAATCCTACTGAAGGTATTCCAGGCAATTGAGAAAGATGGAACTCTCCCCAAATCATTTTATGAAGCTAACATCAAATTGATACCCAAGCCAGGTAAAGACCCAACAAAGAAAGAGAACTAAGGACAATATCATTAATGACAATAGATGCTAAAATTCTCAACAAGATCCTAGCAAACCAGATTCAACAACACATCTCAAAAATCATCCATCATGACCAAGTAGGCTTTATCCCTGGGATGCAAGGCTGGTTCAACATTCATAAAACCATAAATGTAATTAAATACATCAACAGATTCAAAACAAAAACCACATGATTATATCATTAGATGCAGAAAAAACTTTTGATAAAATCCAGCACCCCTTCCTGATAAAAACCCTCGAACATCTAGGCATACGGAGAACATACCTCAAAAAAGTAAAAGCCATCTACGAGAAACCCACAGCCAGCATACTCCTAAACAGACTAAAATTGGAACCATTTCCCCTGAAAACTGGAACAAGACAAGGATGCCCACTCTCACCCCTCCTGTTCAATAGAATATTAGAAGTCCTGGCTAGAGAAATCAGAGAAGAGAAGGCAATCAGTGGTATCCAAATAGGAAAAGAGGAAGTCAAGTTATCTCTCTTTGCAGATGACATGATTGTTTACCTTGAAACCCAAAAGAATCTGCAAAAACCTCCTTACACTGATAAAGGCCTTTAGCAAAGTCTCAGGATATAAAATAAGTGTGCAAAAGACAATCGCATTTTTTACACCAATAATAAACAAACAGAAACCCAAATAAAAAACACAATTCCATTCACAATAGCTACAAAGAAAAAGAAATACCTTGGCATCTTCCTAACCAGAAACGTGAAAGGACTTTACAATGAAAACTACAAAACACTGCTCAAAGAAATCAAAGATCACACAAACAAGTGGAAAAATATCCCATGCTCATGGATTAGAAGAATCAACATTGTGAAGA
>NW_007231070.1:0-6981 GCF_000164805.1 Carlito syrichta | reverse complement strand
GCAAATCAAAACCACACTGAGATACCACCTAACTCCAGTCAAAATGGCAATTATCAATAACTCAAAAAATAACAGTTGCTGAAGAGGGTGTGGTGAAAAGGGAACACTTGTACACTGTTGGTGGGAGTGCAAACTAGTGCAACCTCTGTGGAAAACAGTATGGTGATTCCTAAATGCTCTAAATATTGACCTTCCATATGACCCCGCAATCCCCCTACTGGGAATATACCCTGAAGAACTCACGTCACTCTATCAAAAAGATACCTGCACACATATGTTTATCGCAGCACTGTTCACAATAGCAACGATGCTGTCCATCAAAAGAGGACTGGATTTTTAAAATGTGATACATATACATTATGGAATACTACGCAGCCATAAAAAAGAACAAAATCATGAATTTCATAGCAACCTGGATGGAACTAGAGTCTATAATACTGAGTGACCTCTCACAGAAACAAAGATCTGAGTATCACATGTTCTCACTCATATAGTGGACCTTGAACATCCAATGTAATACCATAAGAAAATAACTGACAGTGGTGGGAAACTATGGGGGGGTAGGGGAAGGGAGATGGGATTAATGGTAGTCAATATCTGTCTGGGGATGGGGAGACACCTCTTATCAACAAGAGTGCCTGAACGAAGCATGTTTGTATACCTAACCCTTAACTGTATCCCACAATATCATAATAAAAAATATTGATTAAAAAAAGAAGTTACAAATCAAAATTTTAAAAAAAGAAAGAAAGTTGAATGTTATTTCATTTTCTGGAAGCAGCAATATTTATTTAACCATACCATCTAGCATCACCCAGGAGTGTCACTGAGCCATCCAGTACCATGGACCCACAAAAACACTTTTGTGACCATGTGAATCTGTGGCACCTGCGGGATTCAGGCTGACTCACTGGACCTCTTACCAACTGGGTGACCTTAGCAGGTTTCCTAATTTTTAGGAGCCTTGAAATGCCCAGGGGACCAGAGCAACATAGACAATTGCTAGGGTTGCTGGGAGTACTAGACGCAGGCACATCACCAGCCATCAGCTTTGCTTATCATAATTAGCGTTATCGAAGGCTCTTGAGAATCAGGCTTGCTATCTTGGGCCTAGTTTTCTCCTGGGAGACTTGGAGAGACAGGTGATTTGTTTGGGGATGTGTGTATGATCCAATCCAACTGTCAAACTAAGAGGTATATAGCCTCTCATGGGGGTCTCATTGTAACACCGTTCTGGCCCTTCAAATCCTTTCCAGGTGCTGCTGCCCTGACACTGTTGGTCTGAATAGGAGGGGCCACAACTTTCCAGGGGCTCATGCCCATCCAGTCTCTGTCTTCTCCCACATCTGAGGGGGTGGAACATGAATGGAGAGTCAATTAGTGATAAATGGGGGAAAACATCAAAATGTGACACCCTTTCCTGAAATACAAGTAAGGGCTTTAACTTAAACTAGACTCACTTAGAGTTATAGTCTGAATGTTTGTGTCCCCAAATTAACATGTTGAAACCAGCCCCCAACGTGATGTATTAGGATGTGAGGTTCTTTGGAGGTGACTGGGTCTCAAGGGTGGAGCCCTCATGGATGGGATTAGTGCCCTTATGGATGAGAGAGAATCTACTTCCTCTCTCTCTCTACCACATAAGGACTCAGGGACAAGTTGACTGCCTGCAGCTCAAATGATGCTTTCACCAGAACCCAATCAGACTGGCTCCTGGATTTCAGACTTCCAGCCCCCAAAATGGGGAGAAGTAAATTTCTGTTATTTACAAGCCATTGAGTGTACGGTTTTTTGTTGCAGCAGTCTGGACTGCCTGAGACATTCAGTGAACATTTTGATATTATTATCATTTTTTACATTTTGATCGTATTTAATAACCTGAAGGATTTTTGACCACTTATTGAATATAAAAGAATAGCTCTAACTTAGGAATCTTCGGATAAAGAATGGATATTGTGCTGACTGGATGTGACAACATTCACATACAAAGAGGAGACATTCAGGCCACAAGAGAATGAAGCCCTGCCTACACATGCTAAGCTGGGGAAGGGCAAAGAGGTCTGCTGCCTCACTTTCTCTCCTCTCCCCTGCCACCCTACATACACCTGAGAGAAGCACAACCCTCCCCAAATTGCTGCTCGGTTTCCAGTTGCCTGGAGGCAGTGACGTGGAGTATGTGTCTCTTCACCCCTGTTCATTACCTCCTGTGTCTGCTCTCACCTGGAGATCTGGGTGGCCAGAAGTCCCCACCCAGAGCCCTAGTGACTGTTCTCTGATCTGCCCCTTCTCCTGATGTGCCCTGTTTATGAGCTGTTTCTCCTCATCCACAGCACACACTCGCAGAATAGAGGACAGGACCGTGTGAAGTCTAGGCTCTGTCCTCTTGCCACCTCCAGACCATCACTGCTCCATGCTGCATTCAGGTTGCTCCTTACCACCTGATTCACTAAGCCTTAGATCACCTGATCACCTTCTGGCGTACCATCTCTTCAAGCCTGGATCCCTCAGCCCCAGGAGTCCACCCCTTGCTGCTCACAGTTAGCCTTCTGGTCTTGCCCCGATGCTCTCCAGAGCTCTGTAATTTTTCCAGCCTGCCAGCCTCTCATTCCCCTGCTGACATCCCAGTTGATGTTGGAGATAAGATCCCTCAGATCATGGCCCCTCCTCATGGAGTAATCAAGGAATATTCCTAGGAATGTAGCAATCTCTAACCAATCACATTGCTGCAGCATATGCACTGGTCTTGTATGGAAATATTATAATTCTGCTAAAACTTCCCTGTCTCTGAAACCTCACCTTGGAACACTAACCACACTTCTTTGGAGTCAGTGTCTACCAAGTGGTTATCCTGGAGCCTTATACTTGAATAAACTCCTTACTTGGTCATATTTTCTGAACTTAATCATTTAAGCTAGGCAGCTCATATGAGGAAGGACCCAAAAAAACCTGGAGTTTATTTATTTAAAAAGTGTATTTATTCTCACATATTTGTCAGTCACCTTCAAAGTACTCTCTGTTGATGCAATCCACCTATTGAGATGCTTTCTCCACTGCTCAAAACAGTTTTTGATCTCATCAATTTTGGTGCCTTTTCATGCTTCTGCTTTTTTTTTGTTTTACCTCTTCCACCTCAGTAAAACATTTCCTTTTGAGGACTTTTTTTCATCTGGGGAAACAAAATGTCACTTGGGGGAGAATGGGTGAATAGGGAGAATGGGATACAGGTGTCATACTGTTTTTGATCAAAAGCTGCCAAACACTCAGCAAGGAGTAGGCACATGCAATGTCATGGTGGAAGAACCAGTCACCTGTTTGCCACAATTTGGAACGTTTCTTCTGAAAATCATGACACAGCTTTCTCAAAATTTCCAGATAAAAACTGTGGCTGGCTATATGATCTGGAGGAACAAATTCTGAGTGTATTACAAGGGACCTGTCCTCCAAAAAGATAATTCCATTTTGCGGGGAGGTCCACCCTCATATACTAGGCAGCCTTGCTAGGATGTTCCATGAGCAATTCAAACTCAATGCTTCCAAAACTGAAGCCATTATCTTCTTTCTTAAATCGACATGAGCCAAGGCCCCCATTGCCCTCCTGTCCAACCTAGAAATTTGGAGTTATCTTTGACTGTCTCCTGACTGAATGAACATTGTCCCCCCAATCATATTCCATGTTCCACCAATTTATTTCCAATGGGTTCTTCTTCCCAGGACTCAGCAACAGGTTCTGGCAAGACTAGTCTACCTGGTACTGGTTCCCAGATACCTGGTTCATGGAGCCAAAACCTTAGCAGGAGCCACAGAGCCTCAGGGAAGAGGGCTGTGTGCCCAACTCACACCACCCCACCCCATGTTGCTTATAGGTGAAGGGGTTGAGTGGATTCCATGTCCCTCTGGGTGTTTGGGTCTCCTCATTGCCAGCAATAATTTGACAAGAAAGAATTTCAAGCTTGACCTATCACATATATTGGAAGCATAATCTATTCTAGACACAGATGCAAAGTAAAAAATAGTAATTCTACCAGTTAACAGAAAATAATAGCCACAAAAGTATTGTGTAAAACATTACACAAAAGGACATACCGAATTTAAATAACAAGAAACCAGAAGTGGTAGCCACAGATAACATGGACTTTAGGAAGAGCAGCCTCGCCCTCATCCTTAATACTCCAAGTGGAGAATGTCTAATGCCCTAAGGCGGAGAAACAACTCCCACCAAATTTGAACCCATTATCATGAGAAAATGGAAGAGAAAATTCCAGACTCCAGTCCTGTACTGTTTTCACAGGAAACTTTAGTAATGTGAGAAACAATATTTTATTTCAACTGGGCTGGTAAGCTCAAATCCCAAATTTAGTGAAGATCAAATAAAACCAAGAGTAGCATCATAAGTCAAGTCCAGAAAACAGACAGACAGGGTTTGGGGAAGCACTTCCACTGCATAACTCCAGTGGAGATGGCTGTCACACACAATGCCCGGGGACACACTGGTTGATGGCATTGTTGATGGCATCACACAGGCAAGGGCTCTGCTTTTGTTTCTAATCATTCCCTCATTGCTGCTGCTTGACCAGGGGCTCCCACCACAGCCTGTTCATGTCTGAACCAGTGAGACATCATGGCAGCACTCTCCTCCCCACCCCAGAACCATCCCATGTTCCACAGGGAGTGAGCTGCCCTCAGACTCTGAAGGCCTGGCTTACTGCAGGGCCCTCTCCTTACACAGCTAGGTGTCCCCAAAGTCCAGGCAGGGAGTTGAGGGTGTGGGGACTTCCAAAGTTTTTTTCTTTATTTTTTTTTTTTGAGTTGGAGTCTCACTCTGTCGCCCAGACTGGAGTACAGTGGCCACTCCTGGCTACCACAGCCTCAACCTCCAGCGATCCTTCCACCTCAGCCTTCCAGGTAGCCAGAATTACAGGCATGAGCTACCACGCCCGGCAGATTTTTTGATTTATTGTAGAGATGAGGTCTCACTGCCCAGGCGGGTCTCGAACTCGCAGGCTGAGGCAATCCACTCACCTCAGCCTCCCAAAGGTGTGGGATTACAAGCTGAGCCACCGAGCCTGGCTCCAAAGTTTTACCAGGTCGGCTGTGAACTCCCTTGGCAGGACCAGGGAGGATTGTCAAGGCAACGCACGCTTAGCTCAAGCACCAACACAAACCTGGTGCCAATTCCAACCACACCAGGTGTAATGGGAGTGTGACTGCCCAGATGGGGGCAGCAATTGACAGGTGGCATATGATAGTGGCCATTGAGAGCTCTGAATAGCACCGCAGTCCCCTGTTACTTTCTCTGGGCAACTGTCCACTTTCACAACCACATCTCCTTTGGCGCAGGGATGGGGATGCCATTAACTGTGCAACCACACAGCCCTGCTCCATCACCCACTCCTGCCCTCGGCTCCACCATCTTCCTCCTTATTAATCCTGCAAGGCAGCACTCAGCACAGAGGTTGCGAGCACAGTTTGTGCTGCTCCTACTTGTTCCCTGGGCTCCTTCTCTGGGCCACCTTGATGACTCACCTTGGCAGGTGAGTCCCTTGCTGTCAGCTGTCTCAGCACCACACAGTCGCCGGCTGCAATGCATTGCCTGGCAACTGCTAAACTTGTTGACTCATCAGTCTCCCTCCCAACATGGGCTCTGAGAGGTCAGTGGCCTGATTTCAGCCACATGACCAGGGGCAGGGCCCTCAATTGCAGTCTCTCATTTCCTCTTCCTGCATGTTACTGCAAGAACGGGGTTCTGTGGGAATGGGGCCAGTTGCTCACCTTGCGCCTGTCATGGCAACTCTGGTAGGCTGGGTCAAGCTAGCCTCTCCACAACATTACTCACAAGAACCGGGGCCTGGCAAGTCTCTTGGCTCCTGAAGACAGAGGACATTAGGACCAACAGCTGGCCAGTAGCACTGGGAAGTCAAGTCTCCAGGACCCTGGGGGGTGTCTCTTAAGTAAGGAAGGGGACTGCTGCCCTTGGCCTCTGGGGATGCCCTGGTGGAAGCGCACCAGCCAGGAGGAAGACTGAGTAGGCTTTGAGCCGCACCTGTCCAGAGGCAGCCTGGAGCAGTCCGAGGGTGCGCGCACACATCCTGGGAGAGTCCACGAGAGGCTCCACACCATCCTGTGCCTGCCCGGTGGTGGAGGAGCTGTGAAGGCTTCTTCAGGGGGACTGTACCCATTCTGGTCTAGTGGTTTATCTCTCTATCTTCATGACAATACCATGCTGCTCTATAATTATTGTGGCTTTATTGGAAGACTTGAAATCAGGAGTATTGGCTCCGACTTGGTCTTTCTTTCAACATTGTTTTGAATATTATAGGTCCTTTATATTTACCTATGAGTTTTAGAATCATTTTGTCTGCACAAAAAAGTCTGCTTGACAGGGATCATGCTGAATGCAGAGGAATTTGGAGAAACAGACATCTTAAAGATGTTGAGTCTTCTGACTCATGACCATGATACGTGTCTTTTAAAATCTCTCTCAACAGTGTTTTGTAGTTTACAGATCTTGTGTCAGGCTTATCCCCAAGAGTTTCATATTTTCTGAAGCTGCTTGTATGGTATTTTTAAATTTTTCTTATTTTTCTTCATATCACCAGTATGAAAAAATGCAGACTTTTTCTTTGCATGTTACTCTGTGGCCTGCAAACTTGCCACTCTCACTTGGTAGTTAAAGTCATTTAAATACAATTTTTCTACACAGATGATCATGGAGATAATTTCACTTCTTCTTTTCTAACAGGGCCGCCTTTTATGTCTTTTTCTTGCCTTATTGTACTGACTAGATCATCCAGTGCAATGGTGAGTAGAATAGAAACCACGAGTGACCATCCTTGTCTTTCTCCTGATTTTAGCGGGATGTATGCAGTCTTCATCATCAACTATGGTGTTTTCATAGGTTTTCTTTTTTTGTTGTCAATACCCTTTATCATGTTGAAGAAGCCCCCTTCACTCTGTCCATTGCCATGTGCTTTTGTGAAGAAT
>NW_007231069.1:0-6621 GCF_000164805.1 Carlito syrichta | reverse complement strand
GTATGGTGTCATGATTGTATCACTGCACTTCAGCTTGGGTGACAGTGTGAGAGAAAGAAAGAGAGAGAAAGGGAGGAAGGGAGGGAGGGAGGAAGAAAGAAAGGGAGAAAGAGAGAAAGAAAAGAAAGGAAGGGAGGAAGGGACAGAAAACAGTAGAGTTGAATTAATTGTAAAGATGTATTACAAACTTTAGAGCAACCACTAAAAAAGTTTAAAAACATAAATAATATGTTAAAAAATGAAAGGAAATTTAATATAAAATGGTCAGCCAAAACCAGGAAAAGCAAAGACAAACTGGAAGACAAAAAATAGAAACAAAGAATAAGAACAACAAATAGAAAATGATAATAAATACATTAGATATTAATCCAACAATATCATTCATCAAATTAAATATCAATCTGTGTACCATTTAAAATAGCTAACAGAGTGAGTGAAAAAACAAGACCTAACTTTATGTTGTCTACAAGGAAAATGCTTTAAATATAAATACACATATAGATTAAAAATAAATGAATGGAGAAGGTATACTATTCTAGCGCTAACCAAAATAAAGCGGGAGTGAGTAGCTATATTTCAGTCAAAGCAGACTTCAGAGAAATGAAAGTTATCAGAAATGAAGACAAGTATTACATAATGATAAAAAGGTTACTAATGTAAGAAGATATAACAATCCTCAACATGCATGTGCCTAACAACAGAGTATCAAAATACATAAGATTAAGACTGATTGAACTTTAAGGAGAAATTCACGTATCCAATATCATAGTTGGAGATTGTAACCTGCTTCAATCAGAAATTGACAGATCGAGGCAATAAAAATCAAGAACACTGTAGAACCCAATAGAACAATCAGTCAGTTGGATTTAATTGACTTTACCAAACAAAAGCAGAATATACATTTTTCTCAGTTTTTTATGGAACAGTCTCTAAATAAAACACAATCTGGGACATAAAACACGACTTAATAATTTTAAAAGAGAAAGCATCACACAATATCTCCTTGTAGACAAAAATAAAATTACACTAGAAATGAATAACAAACAGATATCTTTAGAAAAATCATAATATATTGGAGCCTAAAGAACACATGTAAAAATTACACAGGAGTCAAAAAAGAAAACACAAGGGAAAATTTTAAATGTTATTATTATTTTAGTTGGAGTCTCACTCTGTCGCACAGACTGGAGTGCAGTGGACGCTTTCGGTCACTGCAGCCTCAACCTGCTGGGCTCCGGTGATCCTTCCACCTCAGCCTTCCAAGTAGCTGGAACTGCAGGCGTGCACTACCATGCCCGGCTAATATTTTGATTTATTGTAGAGATGAGGTCTTGCCAATTTGCCCAGGCGGGTATCGAACACGTGGGCTCAGGCAATCCACTCACCTCGGCCTCCCAAAGAGCAGGATTACAGGCTGAGCCACCGAGCCCAGCTAAAATATTTTGAACTAAATAAAATAAAACACAAGTTATAAAGAATTTGGTAAATATATTGAAAGCAGTGTGTAGAGTGAGATGTGTAGCATTGAGTGTATATACTACAGAACAAAATCTAAAACTAATCATCTGCACTTCCAACTTAGGAAACTGAAAACAAACAATCTGGTCTCGGTGGCTCACCCTGTAATCCCGTGCCTTTAGGAGGCTGAGGTAAGTGAATTGCCTGAGCCCGCGGGTTCGAGACCCGCCTGGGCAGTGAGACCTCATCTCTACAATAAATAAAAAAAAAAATCAGACAGGTGTGGTAGCGCATGCCTGTAACTCCGGCTACTCGGAAGGCTGAGGTGGAAGGATCGCCGGAGCCCAGCAGGTCGAGGCTGCAGTGGCCGAGAGCGGCCACTGCACTCCAGTCTGGGCAACTCCAACTCAAAAAAATATATATATCCAAAGTAGGAATAATAAAATGAATAATTAGAATTAGAGCCAAAATAATTAAAATTGAAAACAGGAAAAAAAAAAAGAAATAATTCAACAACAAAAAACTTCTTTAAGAAGATCAGTAAAATCAACAAGGGTTTACCCAAGTAACTAACAAGTAGAACACAATTTGTTACTACTAAAAAATAAAAGAGGGCATATCACTACAAATTTCTTATACCTTAAAAGGATAATGAGGGCAAGCTACAAACAATGCTATGTCCATACATTTGATAACCTAGACGAAATGAACCACTTCCTTGAAAGAGACAATCTGTCAAGACACAAAAGAAGTAGACTATGTGTACATGAACAGTTGTCCCTGAATATTCATGGGAGGCCGGTTAAAGGACACTTCCATGAATAACAAATTTCATGGATGCTCAATTCCTTTACATAAAATGGTGTACTATTTGTTTATAATCTATGCATGTCCTTCCAAATAACTTAAATATCTCTAGACTATGTATAATAATTAATATGTGTAAATGGTATGTAAATAGTTGTATCATTTTAAATTTGTGTTGTATTTATTGTTACATTTTTATTTTTATTGATATCTTTTTCAGATATTTATGGTGTGTGATTTGTTGGATCTGCAGACAAAGGACCCCCAGAAGGCTGGCTGTATGTAGATTAAATTAAATTAATAATTAATAGCCTTGCAAAGTAGAAAGCATTAGTCTCAGATAGGTTCACTGGTAAGTTCCATCAAACATTTGAGAAATAAATTATGCCACTTTTCCATAATCTCTTTTAGAAGGTAGAAACAGAAGAATTACTTCCTAAATTATTCTATGAAGCAACCATTGTCCAATATCAAAACCAGACAAAAACATGACAAAAAACATAGAAAATTTGCTCTTTTAAACATAGTTTGAAAAACCCTCAACCAAATATTAGTAAGTCAAATCCAACAATGTATAAAAAGGTTATAAAAGATGACCAAGTGGGATTTATCTCAAGAATGCAAGACTGGATCAACATTTGAAAATCAGTTAATATAATCCATATCTACAGACTGAAGAAGATAGATCACATAAACATATCAACAGATGCATAAAAAGCATTTGACAGAAACTAACACCTAATCATAATAAAAATAAAATCACTGAGTAAACTGAGAATAGAGGGTCAATGATTCAACTTGACAAAAAATATCTACAAAAACCTACTGTCAGCATCACATGTACTGGTGAGAAACTAAAGGAAGATATTCCATTAAGATCTTGAGCAAGGCAAGAATGTCCCCTCACTAGTCGTTTTTAATACTGCACTAGAAGTTCTAGTTAATGCAATAAGCCAAGAAAAGAAAATAAACATTTACAGAATGGAAAGAAAGATATAAAACTGGCTTTGTTCACAGAAGACGTAAATATATATGTAGAAAATCCAAAAGAATAGATAAAAACAAAAGCAAAAATCTCTGAAACAAATAAGTGATTGTAGTAAGGTAGCAGGAAATAAGTCAATATGCAAAATCAATTGCGTTCTTATACACCAGCAATGGACAAGTAAAAATTGAAATTGAAAATGTAATACCACTGGCATTGACACCCAAAAAGTTGAAAACGTAGTGTAGATAACAAAACATACACATGATCTCTTTGAGAAAATCTCTGCTGAAAGAAGTCAAAGAACAAGATGAAAAAAGAGATATTACATGTTCATGGATAGGAAGCCTTGATATTTTCCAGATGTCAATTTTTCTCAGTTTAATTTGTAGATTAATCCAATTCCAATTGAAATTCCAGGCAATTTTTTGTGGATAAAACAGGCTGATTCTAAAGATTCTCTAGAAAGACAAAACATCCAGAGTGCCCAACACAGTATTAAAGGAAAAGAACAAAGTTGGAAGACTAACATACTCAACTTCAAAACACACTATATGGCTACAGTAATCAAGACAGTGTGGTATTGGCAAAATAATAAATAAATATATCATTGGAGCAGAACAGAGAGTCCAGAAATAGACCCCATGAATATAGTCAACTAATTTTGACAAAGTAGCAAAGATAATACAGCACAAATAGTGCTGCATGTGAAGGCCTTTTCAGATGTCACACCAAAGCCATGGTCTATCAAAAGAAGAACAAAATTAATATGATACATTTTATTATACTTAAATTTTCCTTTCTGTGAAAGACACTGTCAAGAGAATGAAAACACAAGCCACAGATTTGGAGAAAATATTTATAAAAGACATCTTGATAAAAAACATCTTACCCAAAAAACACAAATAACGATTCAAACTCAACAACATAAAAATAAGAAAAATGATTTAAAAATGGGCCAAAGACCTTAACAGTCATCTCATGAAACAAAATAGAAAAATGACAAATAAGTTTAAGACAGTTGTTTAATGTCATATTTTATCAGGGAAATGAAAGTTAAACAACTAGATATGACTCCACACTTAATATAATGACCAAAATAGAGAACACTGACAATATTGAGTGTTGGTAAGGATATAGAGCAACTTACGCTCTCATTTATTGCTGGCAGAAATGCAAAATGGCACAGCCTCTAGAAGACAGTTTGGCAACTTCTCATAAAACTAAAAGAACTCTCACCATATGCTCAAGCTACCATGCTTCTTGGTATTTACCCAAATGATTTGAAAAGCTGTGTTCATGCAAAACCCTGAATAAGGATAATTATAGACACATAATTCATAATCACCAACCTGGAAGCAACCAAGATGTCCTTCAGTAGGTGAACTGATAAGAAACCATGGTCCAACAAAGTAATGAAATATTATTACTCAGCACTAAAAAGGGGTGCGTTATCAAGCCACAAAGACAGAGGAAGTATGGATATGTATTACAAAGTAGAAGAAACTAATGTGAAAAGGCAACAAATTGTATAATACCAACAATACAGCATCTGGAAAAAGGCAAAGTTGTGAAAACAGTAAAATGTATAAATAAATTTAGTGCTCACCAGGGATTAGATGCCACACCAAAGTCATGATCTATTAAAAGAAGAGGGAGAGGAGGAAAGAATAGGCAGAGCAATGAGGATTTGCAAGCGGTGAAACTTCTTTTTTTTTTTGAGTTGGAGTCTCACTCTGTCGCCCAGACTAGAGTGCAGTGGCTGCTCCCGGCCACTGCAGCCTCAACCTGCTGGGCTCCGGCGATCCTTCCGCCTCAGTCTTCCAAGTAGCCGGAATTACAGGCAAGTGCTACCACACCCAGCTGATTTTTTTGATTTATTGTAGAGATGAGGACTCGCTTCCCAGGCGGGTCTCGAACCCACGGACTCAGGCAATCCACTCATCTCAGCCTCCCAAAGGCGCGGGATTACAGGCTGAGTCACTGAGCTTGGTGAAACTTAACTGTATACTATGGCCATAAGCTTAATAGTCTGTGGTTAAAATATCTAACATCTACATTCTTTAAGAACAAGTGACCATGTAAACACACTGCTGGAAGCCTCAAGGACCTTGGAGGGGCTGAACATATGTGGGCCCCTGAGCCTGGAAGTGCATCTAATTCACGATAAGACTCCTGCAGGAATGGTCCATGTGCTCAGTGGCCTCTACTAGACTCCGAATTTCAGCTGTATGAGGCACCTGGCTTCATTCTTCTCTGTGTCTCCCATGGATGTAATAACAAACTCCACTCAGAGTCAGCACTCAGCAGGAGCTTACTGGGCACATAAATGAAAGAATGATGAGTCTTCCTCCACTGGTAAGAAAGGCCAAGTTATATCAAGGGGAAAGTTCCAAGCCCAGCTCCTGCCTATTCCTGGAGGTAGCATCCTAGTCAGTGGGTCCATGTCTCTGTTTTCATCCATCAAATATGTATGTTGGACTGAGGCTGAAAGGAAGTCACTGCAAAAGTGTCCTGCCTGCAAACAGATTGTAACCTTTTGCAGAGCCAACAAGGATCCATTCTCCTTTTCTTTTCTTCAATCAGAAACCCATAAGAATCCCAGTGTCCCCAAGGGTGGAAAAGCCTCTCTGTGGAGAAGGAAGATGAAGAATAACCAGAAACACTCATGGAGACACTGATATGCACAACTGTACCCTGGTGTGAAGTTGTACCAAATCCTCCTTGTTCACATATTCAGAAGTGTCTCAATGGACCCTTGCTTGCCTCATTCCTTGTCTGGGTATAAAACTGTCTTAATTACCTAATGTGGCATCTAGAATAATTCCAGAGGTGAAGACAGAAGGGATGAGCTTCAGAATTAGCAGGAAGCCAGGCTTGGTGGCTCAGCCTGTAATCCCGCGCCTTTGGGAGCCTGAGGTGAGTGGATTGCCTGAGCCTGCTGATTCGAGACCTGCCTGGGCAATTTGGTGAGACCTCATCTCTACAATAAACCAAAAAATTAGCCGGGCATGGTAGTGCATGTCTGCAATTCCAGCTACTTGGAAGGCTGAGGTGGAAGTATCACCAGAGAACAGCACGTTGAGGCTGCAGTGGCCGGGAGTGGCCACTGCACTCCAGTCTGGGTGACAGAGTGAGACTCTAACTCAAATTAAAAAAAAAAAGAATTAGCGGGACACAGGAAAGCCCATGTGAGTTTTTGTGCAAGGACATAGCTTGTAGTGTAGCAGGAAGACAGAGATCAAGACAACGAGACTATTATAGGAAGTGGCACTTTATTACACCTTCCAGGTTGAGCCCCGCAGAATGGAAGAAGAGGGATCTTATACCCTTGTTTAGGTAAGGGAGGGGGTCGTGTTGACCGGTTACAC
>NW_007231068.1:0-13852 GCF_000164805.1 Carlito syrichta | reverse complement strand
CCCGTGGGCTCAGGCAATCCTCTCACCTCGGCCTCTCAAAGTGCTGGGATTATTAGCGTGAGCCACTGCATCCAGCCTTCAAAACAGTTTTGAACTCATCAATTTTGATGCCTGCTAGACTTTCTGCTGTTTTTTTATTTCCCCTCTTCAACAAAATATTTCCCTTTGAGGACTTTTTTTCTTTCTTTTAATTTTTTTTTTTGGTCCAGGCGCAATGGCTCATGCCTATAATCCCAGTACTTTCGGAGGCTGAGGTGAGAGGATTGCCTGAACTCGTGGGTTCAAGACCAGCCTGGGCAGCTTGACAAGAGTTCATTTCTACACCAGCCAGCTGTGGTGGCATGTGCCAGCAGTTCCAGCTACTTGGAAGGCAGAGTCAGAAGGATCGCCTGAGACTGCGATCGTCAAGACTGCAGTGACTGTGAGTGTGCTGTTGCACTCTAGCCTGGACGACTGAGTGAGACTCCAACTCAACTCAAACAAACAAACAAACAAACAAAACAACTTTTTTAAATAAAAAAGTTTTTAAAAAAGTTAATTTAATTTAATTTAATTTATTTTTTGAGTTGGGGTCTCACTGTCTCCCAGACAGGAGTGCAGTGGCTATTCCTGGGCACCGCAACCTCGATCTGCTATGCTCCAGCGATCCTCCTGCCTCAGCCTTTCAAGTAGCTGGAACTACAGGCATACGCTACCACACCTGGCTGATTTTTGACTTATTGTAGAGACAAGGTCTCGCCAAGTTGCCCAGGTGGGTCTCGAACCTGCGGGCTCAGGCAATCCACTTGCCTCGGCCTCACGAAGTGCTGAGATTGCAGGCTGAACCACCCAGCCTGGCCTAAAAAATGTATTTTATTATAGAGATGTGGGGTACACGTGCAGGTGAAGTTTGGACTTTCAACAGGCCGTCACTCCCCCCGGTAGTGGACCAGGTACTTTTTGTGTTGTCATGTGGCCCCACTCTCCTTCCTCATTTCCTCCCCTGGCAGTGTCCAGTGACTGCCGATCCCTCCCTTTTGCTAATGTGACTAATGTTCAGGGCCTGCTTATGAGTGAGAATATACAGTATTCAGTTCTTTGTTTCTGTGAGAGTTCACTTAGTATGATGGTCTCCAACGCCATCCAATTTGCTGCAAAGTCCATGATTTTGTTCTTTTTCATCTGGGGAAACAACAATAAAAAGTCTCTGGGAGGGTGGAGCACAGGAGCTATGTCATTTTTGGTCAAAAACTGCTGAACACTCAGTACGATGTGGGCAGGGACATTGTCATGACGGAAGAACCAATCACCGGTTTGCCACAACTTGGGATGCTTTTTCTGCAAACTGTGATGCAACCTTCTCAAAACTTTCAAATAAAAAACAGTGGGTTCCTGGACACTAACCTATTAGGAAAAGCCTGTACTACAAAGGGCCTACCTGCTAAAAGAAATTTTGTTTTTTGGGGGTCCCTTTTTGTAGATGGAATTATAGTTTCTTATTGTAGACATGACATTACAATGCGGACACCTACCTCTGATTCTGGATGCAACCTATAGATAGTGAAGCATTTTAGCAATGGGTTCAGTTGTATTTAATCATTTTAACTGGCTGAGTAGAGTGAATGAATTTGACATCATTAGCATGTGGGGAACAAAGAGAAGTGGGGTGGAAGCAGAAACTTTTTGTGAGTCACAGTCACTGAAATAGCTAGTTATGAATTGAGAATTTCAGAGAAGATGACATCTGTCTTCCAGAGCAGTAAATGTGTGTTGTTCTAAGATGCTACATTTGTGGTAATTTGTTAAGAACAGGAATAGGAAACAAGGCACAAAAAATTGGCAGAGAACATCTTCACCTACACATTTGACCACATTTGTTTTTTTTTTCTTTCTCTTTCACTACTGTTCGTTAAAGATTTTTTTCTCTTTTTTGAGTTGGAGCCTCACTCTGTTGCCTAGGCTGGAGTGCGGTGGCATGCTCACGGCCACCACAGCCTTGATCTGCTGGGTTCAGATGATCCTTCTGCCTCAGTCTTCCAAGTAGCTGGGACTACAGGTGTGCATCACCACACCTGGCTAATTTTTTTATTTATTGTAGATATGAAGTCTCGTCAAGTTGCCCAGGCTGGTCTCGAACCCATGGGCTCAGGCAGTCCTCTCACCTTGGCCTGCCAAAGTGCTGGGATTATAGGTGTGAGCCACCTTGCCCGGCAATGGCAACATCTTTATTGAATGACAGGTGGAGGCTCAGAGGCAGTATGAGCCTAATGGGTGGGGGTGCTCTCCATGCCTTGATTCCTCTGGATATCAATGGAAGGTATGATTATACCTACTTTGTAGCATTCTGTGGGAACTAAAAGAGGTACTTCATGTGAAGACACTGGCAGGTTGCCTTATGCATAATAACTTCCCCAATAAACGCTGAGTTCCTCCTTTGCACTCCCTAAATGCTCTGATGGGAGTCAGTTCAGCCACCAGGCTCAGGAGTCACCTCTGAGCAGTGTCTTCCCTAGTAGAAGCTTAAATTCAGCTGGGCTCGGTGGCTCAGCCTGTAATCCCGTGCCTTTGGAAGGCTGAGGTGAGTGAATTGCCTGAGCCCGCGGGTTGGAGACCCACCTGGGCAGGTGAGACCTCATGTCTACAATAAAATCAAAAAATTAGCTGGGTGTGGTAGCGCGCGCCTGTAATTCCAGCTACTCGGAAGGCTGAGATGGAAGAATTGCTGGAGCCCAGCAGGTCGAGGCTGTGGTGGCCGGGAGCGGCCACTGCACTCCAGTCTGGGAGACAGAGTGAGACTCCAACTCAACACAAAACAAAACAAAAACAAGCAAACAAAAAAGAAGCTTAAATTCACTCACTTTTGGTCAGGTTGGGTGACTCACGTCTATAATCCCAGCACTTTGGGAGGTCGAGGTAAGAGGATTGCCTGAGCCCACAAGTTTGATATCAGCCTGAGCTGATCTCTACAATAAATTAAAAAAAAAATTAGCTGGATGTGATGTCATGTGCCTGTAGTTCCAGCTACTTGGAAGGGTGAGATGGAAGAATCACCTGAGCCCAGCAGGTTGAGGCTGCAGTGACTGAGTGTGCCACTGCGCGCCAGCCTGGGCAACAGAATGAGAATCCATGCGGGAGTCCAGCTCCAGTCGGGTTCAGGGTACCCCAAAGGTGGAGATGGCATTGGTGATTGGGGGGAAGGAGGGGGAGGGGGAGAGAGAGAGAGAGAGAGAGAGAGAGAGAGAGAGAGAGAGAGAGAGAGAGAAAGAGAGAAAGAGAAAGAGAAAGAGAAAGGGAAAGAGACTGGATCCCAGTCTAGTGCAGAAGCTGTTTATTGGGAATTACAATGGGTCTTTTATACACAGTTGGGTGTGTGAGGGGCGTTCCCCACCCACCAGATGTTCTTTCAGGTATAATCCCATAACCTAATCCATGAAACCTTAATCCATGACTGCCTTTAATCCCTTTTCGTACTGCCTATAAACCCTTTTCATATTGCCTATAAACCCTTTTCATACTAACACCAAGTTAAACAATTCTATAGAGACTTGAGTACTTACTTTACAAACGAAAATAGCTCATCCCAGAATGTTTGGAATGTGGCCCAGTCCAAAGTTCACAGTGGGCAACCTGCAAGTAACCCAGCCGCATTCTTTCAACAAAATGGCTGTCTTCTAAAACTATATTCTGCAATTTACACCGTATTCAACTTCAATAAATCCTAAGATCATGATCCAGTAGCCTGTGACCAATACTAAGGCTCTTAGATGTGACCCGAGTTTGAACTGTAAGTTGTGTGAAAGCCAAAACTGCAGTTTGTGGAAGAATGGGAGCAATGAGCTTCTACAGTTAGCTTGTGGTCGTCCTGGTCTCAGAGTTTTTATGTTTTGAGCTCACAGGAGCTTAATCTGGTTAGTGCTGAGTAGAAAGGGGGAGGAAATGGGGTCAATAGCTCCCGAACGCATCCTAGTGGTCTCGGGGTCAACGGCCCTTCCTGATCCCTAATGCTCAGTGGGCCTCCATGGCTGGCTCCCAACAAATCCAACTCAAAACAAACAAACAAACAAACAAACAAAAAACTAACTAATTTCCCTTCCTTTTACTTAACGTTGAAACTCTTGACACATAGTTTTGTGTTATACAGAAATGCATGTAGACGTGTGCATGTGGTTGGTGCCTAAACTCACACAGACCCCCACACCTCAGGAGCAAATAGCCATAATTTGACCACTAGGGCCAAGGTCAAACTGCAGAATAAGAAGGTTGCCTTTAATCTATTTCTACCGGCCGAGGTGAGTGGATTGCGTGAGCCTGCAGATTCGAGACCCGCCTGGGCAACTTAGCAGACCTCATCTCTACAATAAATCAAAAATAAGCCAGACGTGGTAGCACGTGCCTGTAGTTCTAGCTACTTGGAAGGTTGAGGTGGAAGGATTGCCGGAGCCCAGCAGGTCAAGGTTGCGGTGGCCGGGAGCGGCCACTGCACTCCAGTCTGGGCCAAAGAGTGAGACTCCAACTCAAAAAAAAAAAAAAAAATCTATTTCTACCACATTTAAACTCTGAAGGTCAATGCTGCGGACACATCTGAAGACATGAGTTTCCTCTTGGGTTCTCAAGTTCTTTGTTCACTGTATAATCTTTGGAGGGCAGATGGGTCCCATCAAACAGCAGATGGGATCCAGGTGTCTACTTGTGGACACTCCCTGCTTGTAGCCTCTGATCTTTCTCAGAGCACTGTCTCCCCCACCATTGAGCCTGAGGGGAGATGTCTGCAGGAAAAGGGTGTTTTCTCCCCTCTGGCAGAAAAGAGGGGATCAGGACCAGCATTTCTCTGAGGTCAGAGGAGTCAGAATCATCAGAGCTACTCTTCGTGGCTGATCTGAGTTGGTCTGTGCTGGGAGCTTAAAATACAGAATGACTTTGAAATATTTAGTACTGAAAAATTTCATTAATAATTTTATAATTGAGTCCATATTTAAATTATAATATTTCAGATGTCTGGGTTAAATAAAGTGTTACAAAAAAACCAAACAAACCCTGTGATATGCCATTGAAAGAAGATGCACTCAATATCAGAGATATTAAAGTTTGAAATGTAGTGTTATAGAAAGTATAAATTTGTTTGAATGAACGGGCTCGGTGGCTCAGCCTATAATCCCATGCCTTTGTGAGGCTGAGGTGAGTGGATTGCCTGAGCCCGCGGGTTCGAGACCCGCCTGGGCAGCAAGACCTCATCTCTACAATAAATCAAAAAATCAGCCAGGCATGGTAGCACGTGCTTGTAATTCCGGCTACTTGAAAGGCTGAGGCGGAAGGATCGCCGGAGACCAGCAGGTCGAGGCTGCGGTGGCCAGGAGCGGCCACTGCACTCCAATCTGGGTGACAGAGTGAGACTCCAACTCAAAAAAAAAAAAAAAAAAATTATTTGAATGTTTGTCTTGGAACTGGATACAGTTTTATTACCTTGTATTAATGTACCAGGAAATATGCAACATAGCATCTTCTATCTACAAATATAGACAGTATTAACTTCACAAATATAGTGCCTCATAAACCCTTTCTCAAGAACTGCTGTGAGGAATAACCAAACAGTGAAAAGTTCACGATATCGTGTTAAGATGACAGTAGATAGCAGGCACCACCCAGGAGGAAGTTGTCCATTTCATTAAGGGGAAGGAGAGATGTGAGTAACTTTTATGCTCAGGGAGCTGAGGAATTGCACAGCACAGGAGTGATGGAGCGGGTTGAAGCATCAGATGAGGTCTGTCCTGGATCCCAAAATGCAGCCAATGGAGGGGGCAGTGCTACTCTTGAGTGAGCCCCTTCTTCCCCAAAGAATTAGCTTTCATTTATTTGTAGCAAAATGAGACGAGTAAAGAAAAATATTATTTTTTCATAATATTCAATTCATGCAAATAAATTGAAATTTGAATTCAAATTTATTCAAGCAAAAAATATATTTATTTTGACACTGTCTTTCCTATGATGTCATTAAGATATAAAATTTTCACAAAATCAATTGTATTTCTCTCTATAAGCATGAAACCATCAGAAAAGAAAAGATGAGCCGGACTCGGTGGCTCAGTCTGTAATCCCAGCGCTTTGGGAGGCTGAGGTGAGTGGACTGCCTGAGCCTGCGAGTTCGAGACCTGCCTGGGCAACTTGGCAAAACCTCATCTCTACAATAAATCAAAAACATAGCTGGGTGTGGTAGTGCACACCTGTAGTTCCAGCTACTTGGAAGGCTGAGGGGGAAGGATCGCTGGAGCCCAGCAAATTGAGGCTGCGGTGGCTGGGAGCGGCCAGTGCACTCCAGTCTGGGTGACAGAGTGAGACTCCAACTCAAAATAAATAAATAAATAAATAAATAAATAAATAAATAAATAAATAAAATAAAAAAAGAAAAGAAAAGATGGCATTTACAATAGCATCAAAAAAGTCAAATACTTAGGAATACAAATAACAGAAAATACACAAAATCCATACAGAGAAGTAGTAAGATATAAGTATGAGAAACAATAAAAATCCAAAAACATGAAGAAACACATCGCATTTATTTTTATTGATTGATTGATTGATTGATTGATTGATTGATTTAGAGTCAGAATCTCACTCTGTCACCCAGGCTGGAGTGCAGTGGCATACTCACAGCCACTGCAGCCTCAAACTACTGGACTCAGGCTATCCTTCTGCCTCAGCTTTCCAAGTAGCTGGAAGTGTAGGGACGCACCATCACGCCCGGCTACTTTTTTGATTCATTGTAGAGATGAGGTCTCAGCAAGTTGCCTAGGCTGGTCTCAAACCTGTGAGCTCAGGCAATCCTCTCACCTTGGCCTCCCAAAGTGCTAGGCGTGAGCCACTGCACCCGGCCACATGTCACATTTAATATTTTACATACATCAATTCTTTCCCAAATTATCTATAGATTTAATGTAATTCCAATAAAACCCCAAGGGGTATGTGTGTGTATAATTTAAGCAGATTTAAAATATTTATGTAGAGGTAGAGGACTAAGAATAGCCAAGACACTTTTTTAATTTTTTATTTATTTTTGATTAGGAGCCTCTGTCGGACAGGCTGGAGTGCAGTGACACGCTCACAGCCACTACAGCCTTGACCTGGTGGGCTCAGGCAATCCTTCTGGCTCAACCTTCCAAGTAGCTGGAACTACAGGCATGCACCACTATGCCCAGCTAATTTTTTTGAAAAATTTATTATAGAGACGAGGTGTCCCCAAGTTACCCAGGTTGATCTCGAACTCCTGGACTCAGGCAATTCTCTTGCCTCTGTCTCCTGAAGAACTGGCCTGACAGGCGTGAGCCACTTTTGAAGAAGAACAAAGTGGGAACCCTTGCTCTACTGGATGCCAAGACTTTTTTTTTAAAGTCAGAGTCTCACTTTGTTACTCTGGCTGGAGTGCAGTGGGACACACACGGCCACTGCAGCCTTGACCTATTGGGCTCAGGTGATCCTTTCCCCTCAGCCTTCCAAGTAGCTGGAGTCACAGTCGTGTGCCATCATGCCCGAGTAAGTTTTTGATTTATTGTAGAGATGAGGTCTTGCCATGTTGCTCAGGCTGGTCTTGAATCCCTCATCTCAGGTAATCCTTTCGCCTCTGAGTCCAAAGTGCTGAGATTACAGGCTGAGCCACCGCTCCTGACTGCCAAGACATTTTATACATCTCTGATACTCAGAACAATATGGCAGGGGCACAAGGAAGTGCTGATGACCTGACAGTTGGACTGGCAATTACCTCTGGGGATGGGAGGGGTCTGTAATCTGGAGGGAGCAGATGGGAGGCTTCTGGGTGCTGGCAGTTTTATTTCTTGACCAGGATAATTATGAGTATTTACCTTTTTGTAATTCATTAAAGCGCATATCTATGTCTTATATCCTTTTCCGCATGTGTACATTTTACAATAAAGCTTTTTTTTAAAAAAAAATAATGAAACCTAGCCAAGTCACTTGGAGATCCAGACGCTAGGCTGGAGTGAGTGGGTGAGTGAGGTGATTCCTTCTCCACTATTTTCTCTTGGGGTACACATATTGTCTCTCTGTTTTTTGGTCTCATGTATATTTTGAAAAGACATAGACAAAGTAATTTGACATAGACTGGCCATTGATGACAAATTTAAATCCACAGAAGGCAACCCTCTATTAAAACAATTGTCTCTTCCTTCTTTTGCATTCTTTTCAACACTCTCCACTTCTCCACAATGCCCAGCTTGTCACTGCACACAATCTGCTTTCAAACTCTTCCCCCTTTCTGATTTCGGATGCAGGATAGTGGAACTACCAGTTGGCTGCCACTGCTGTCTCCTGACATTTTTCTGTTTCCCCAGTCTCTTTGCTGCCAGTGCAGTGACATTCCTTGCTGCTTCTGCAGTTACTACTTAACTCCTCTCCTGATTCTCGTCCTCTGGTGCACATGGAAGGTCCACGACCAGGCAAGTTGATCTAAAACATATAAGGGGATGAGAAAGGTGGAGCGGGCAAGGGCCAGGTGTTCACACACTCGCAATGACTCCAGCCATGGGTTCATGATTGCTTTCAGACATGTGAGCAATCCAACTTAGTTATAAGTGACTGAAGACCAGAGAAGGCATTAAAATGTCCCAGCTGACCCCATGTGCAACAGAAACAAGCCATCCTCACCAAGCTCTACTCAAATTTCAGTTTTGTGAAAAAAAACATGATTGCTGTCTTACACCACTGTTTTGCAGTGGATAACGGCTCTAGACTCAATGCTGTGGACTTTGAACTTGGTTCTATAGTAACAAAGAATGACAGATTTTTTTTTTTGAGTTGGAGTCTCACTCTGTCGCCCAGGCTGGAATGCAGTGGCACGCTCATGGCTACCGCAGCCTTGACTTGCTGGGCTCAGGTGATCCTTCTGCCTCAGCCTTCCACGTAGCTGAAACTACAGACGTGTGTTACCACAACCTGCTTATCTTTGGTTTACTGTAGAGACGAAGTCTCACCAAGTTGCCCAGGCTGGTCTTGAACCCCTGAACTCAGGGAGTCCTCACCTCAGCCTCCCACAGTGCTGGGATTACAGGCTTGAGCCACCGCACCTGGCCTCATAACTTTTTTTTCTATGTAGCTGTTCCATACAGTGTAAATCTGTCTTTATGGAGACCTGACTTCCTTCTTTTTTTTTGAGTCAGAGTCTCACTCTATCACCCAGCTGGAGGGCAGTGGCCACCAAATCCTTGACCTGCTGGGCTCAGGTGATCCTTCCGCCTTAGCCTTCCAAGTAGCTGGAACCTCTTGTGCCACCACGCCCGACTAATTTTTTGATTTATTGTAGAGATGAGATCTCGCCAAGCTGCTCAGGTTGATCTCGAACCTGTGGACTCAGGCAATTCTCTCACCTCGGCCTCCCAAAGTGCTGAGATTACAGGCCGAACCACCGCACCTGACCCCTAACTGGCTTTCATAAGATAAAAGAAGAAAAGGAATTCTGGATACTTTCCCCTTCAAGTCTTGTTTTATTCTTCTTCCTTTTCTTTCTTCTTTCTCCTCCTCCTCCTCCTCTTCTTCTTCTTTCTTTTTCTTTGGAGTCAGGGTCTCACTCTGTCTCTCAGACTAGAGTGCAGTGGCATGATCACAGTTAGACCTCCTGGGCTCAGGCCACCATGCCTGGCTAATTTTTTTACAATTTCTTGTAGAGATGAGGCCTTGCTACAGTGCCCAGGCTGCTTTCAAACTCCTGGATTCAGGTAATCCTCCCATCTTGGCCTCCCAAAGTACTGGGATTACAAGCATGAGCCACCATGCCAGGCTTGGTTGTTTTAATACACCCCTTGTGCAAGATGGAAGAGATAAAAATTAAAAAGAAGAAGAAAAAAAAAGAAATGGCGGTCAGAGGAAAGCCTTCTTGTATAGCTCATCAACATCAGTCCCATGTCCAGACAACTGGCTTGGGTCAATTAGCATAGTTCCCTCCTGCTGACCAGAAATTAGATCAGGAGTGGGCATTGCTATGAGTTTAATTGTGTCCACCCAATACTCATATGTTGAATCCTAACCTCGGTACCTCAGAATGTGACTGTGCTTGAAGACAGGAACATGGAGGCGATTAAGCCAAAATGAGGCTGCTCAGGTGTGCCTTAATCCCGTATAGCTGTTGTCCTTAAAAGAAGAGGAGATATGGGCCAGGCACGTTGGCTCACACCTATAATCCCAGCACGTGGGGATTGCCTGAGTCCATGAGTTTGAGACCAGCCTGGGCAACCTGGTGAGACCTCGTCTCTATAATAAATCAAGAAAAATTAGCTGGGCGTGATGGCACATGCCTGTAGTTCCAGCTACTTGGAAGGCTGAAGCGGAAGGATCGCCTGAGCCCAGTAGACTGAGGCTGTGGTGGTTGTGAGCATGCCACTGCACTCCAGCTTGGACAACTGAGTGAGACTCTGACTCAAAAAAAAAAAAAAAAGATATGAAACAGCAAATAGGAAAACAACAAGGGTGCATGCACACAGAAAAGACCACGTGAGGGGACAGAGAGAAAGTGACTATCTGCAAGCCGAGGAGAGAGACCTCAGAAGAAGCCAGGCCTGCCAACAGGTTGATCTTGGTCTTTGTACTTCCAGAACTGAGAAAATAAGTTTTTGTTGTTTAAGCCACCAGGTCTGTGGTATTTTGTTATGGCAGCCCTAGCAAACTAATATAGCAAGTGACCTATCTCTGGTCATAAGACATGAGGAAAAGTGTACTGGTGGGGTCGCTGGAAAAGCTTACTTTAGAAAAAGGAGACGTGGGAAGACATGATCCATCTTTTCCACTTGTCTTTTTTTTTTTTTTTTTTTTGAGTTAGAGTCTCGCTCTGTTGCCCAGGCTGGAGGGCAGCGGCATGCTCCCTACCACCGCAGCCTCGACCTGCTGGGCTCAGGTGATCCTTCCACCTCAGCCTTCCAAGTAGCTGGAACTACAGGCATGTGCTACCACACCTGGCTAATTTTTTGATATATTGTAGAGATAGGAGTCTCACCAAGTTGCCCAGGCTAGTCTTGAACCCGTGGGCTCAGGCAATCCTCTTACCTTGGCCTCCCAAAGTGCTGGGATTATAGGCGTGAGCCACTGCGCCCAGCCTAGATATTTAATTTTTTAAAAAGTTTTTATTTTGCAAGAAAGAAAGACACAAAACCCCAAACCAACACCAACTATTGTTAATTTCTTTCTTTCTTTTTAAAAAATTAAATACACAGGTCAATGAAATCACCAAATCCAGGAACAACAGACATTTTAGATCTTGTACAGCCTGTTAATTCCATGAGTTATCGCTATGTAAACAACCTGCCCTGAGATAATTAGTGGCCTCAGGGGCACTGGGAATTGTGCCATGGGAGGGCGAGGCTGGAAGCCTAGGCTTGGCCCCAGTGGGCTTTCTCCATAAAGGGCTCAGAGCTTCACCCCACATCAGGAGCCTCTGCAGAGCGAGCTGCACCCCGCTGGCAACTCTGAACTCTGCACCCGTGGCAGGATGGAGGGAGCGCTCTGCGCGGGAGGGAAGTCTGTGAGTGGGGGGATCTCTGGTTTCAGCCTAGGTCTGCCTTTGGTCCCAGAGATGTGTGAAGCTTAAGCAAAAGGCAAGGGGCTTTAGAGTCTGTAGGACTGATAGGACAGGGGTTGGGGTAGGGATGTAGAGAAAAAAGATGGTGGAGTTTGGTGACCTTCATCTTGTGTTTCTTCAGGTTCCAATGATCCAGTTCTCCTTCCTGCTGTTACTCATTGTGGCCACCAGAGGCTGCAGCGCGGGTGAGTCACCTCCAAGGGGCAACAGTCCCTCTTCCAGAACAGAGCTGCGCAGGGTGGCTCCCAGGATCCTGGTCTCTCCGGGGCCACAGGGTGTGTTTTTGAGATGCTCAGAGGCTGACTTGGATGTAGGCTGAGTGTCGCTTTCTGACTTCTTGTTGGATCTGGCCTGCAGCAGTGAGGCACGTCCTAGGCCAGGCTGTGTACCTGTGTGGTCCTGAGGGGGTTCTGGTGAGAACCGTGTCCCCTCCCAGCTGCTCTTTGCTCTTCACTCCTGTGGCCTTGGCCATGGGATTCTGATGGGAATTGCATAGTCTGCTGTGTGCCCAGAGAATGTTCTTTTCACAGTCTTCATCTCTATAATAATAATGATAATGGGGTTTAATATCTATATTTCTTTTCATTGTTATTATTATTATTTTAGTTTATTGTAGAGATGAGGTCTTGCCAAGTTGCCCAGGCTGGTCTCGAACCCATGGGTTCAGGCAATTCTCTCACCTCGGCCTCCCAAAGTGCTGGGACTATAGTCATGAGCCACCAAACCTGGCCTTCCTCAAGACTTTTAAAATAGTTTGCTGACTCTTTAGAACTGGGATTGGTATATAGGGTTCTTCATTCTGTGCCTCTGCTAGTCTCTCGGTCACTATCTCACCACTCCCTACCTCGCCCTATGTTTCAGCCACATTAAGCTACTTACATTTCTTTAACAGACTGGAGTATATATTTTTTTCTCCAGGCTTTTAAATGTGCTGTTCTTCCTGCCTTGAATTCTCTTCTTTTTTTTTCTACTGATAAATCATGTTTACCTCTTAGAATAAGCTAAGGTGTCACCTGAGCTAGGAGGCCTTCTGTGACCAAGACATGAGACAACTCCCCCAAGCCGCCTCCTACTCCAGACAACTCCCTGCCTCCAGTCTGGCCTCTCTACTCTCCATTCGCACCTTCGGGTCTTTCTTTTATTCTCTTGGGCTTGTCTTCTTCTTCTTCTTTTTTTTGAGTTGGGGTCTCACTCTGTCATCCAGGCTGGAGTGCAGAGGCATGCTCATGGCCACCACAGCTTCAACCTACTGGGATCAGGTAATCCTTCTGCCTCAACCTTCCAAGAAGCTGGAACCACAGCTGTGCAACACCACACCCGGCTAATTTTTTGATTTATTGTAGAGATGAGGTCTCACCAAATTGCCCGTGCTGGTTTCAAACCCCTGGGTTCAGGCAATCAATCCTCTTGCCTCTGCCTCCCAAATTGCTGGGATTACAGGTGTGAGACATTGCGCTCAGCTTGTCTTTCTTTGATCATTGATTCTTCTCTATATAATTGTCTGCTGACTTGTCCACAAAACCCACGAGAGACCATGAAAGGGGAAGGCTAATTTCTTCAACTGCCCAGTACTTAAGACAGGGTCCAGCAAAAGGACGAGGTCAAATGAAGGACAGCATGCACGAGGCCTGCATTGGATGTCGGGTCAGATGGGCTGAATGGATGTGGTACTGAATGTCAGGGTCTGCCAGCAGGCGGTGAGGCTCTTCTACAGTGCTAGGATGAGCTTGGGACTAGTGACAAGGAAAGGCTGAGTTCTGTGTCAAACCAGCAACCAGAATAAAACTTTGCATCTTCTCTAGAGGCGGCCAGTACCTCCTCCAAGGAATGGACTTGCTCCTCTCCGTCCCCATCTCTGCCCAGAAGCTGCAAGGAAATCAAAGAGAAGTGCCACAGTGCATGTGGTGAGTGATACAGCATCCGTACAGAGCCCCGTTGGGGCATCAGGTCTTTGTCCTCTGGGAGCTTTTAATTTTTAAAAATTTATTATTTTCTATTCTTATATATTTTGAGTCAGAGTCTCACTCTGTCGCCTAGGCTGGAGTGCAGTGACACGCTCACGGCCACCACAACCTTGACCTGCTGGGCTCAGGTGATCCTTTCGCCTCAGCCTTCCAGGTAGCTGGAGGAACAGGCATGTGGCACCATGCCTGGCTAATTTTTTTTTTTTTTTTTGCTTTATGGTAGGACAGGTCTCACCAAGTTGCCCAGACTGGTCTCGAACCCCTGAGCTCAGGCAATCCTTTTGTCTACGTCCCCTAGAGTGCTGGGATTACAGGCTTGAGCCACCATGCCTGCCCC
>NW_007231067.1:1504-8863 GCF_000164805.1 Carlito syrichta | reverse complement strand
AAAGAGGACTGGATTAAAAAAATGTGTACATATACACGATGGAATACTACGCAGCCATAAAAAAGAACAAAATCATGAATTTCGCTGCAACCTGGATGGAACTAGAGTCTATAAAACTGAGTGACCTCTCACAAAAACAAAAATCCGAATATCACATGTTCTCACTCATATAATGGACCTTGAACATCCAATGCAATACTATGAGAAAATGACGGATGGTACTGGGAAACTATGGGGGGGAGGGGGATGGGATTAACAGTAGCAAATATCTGTCGGGGGATGGGAAAACACTTCTTATCTACAGGGTGCCTGAAAGAAACGTCATTGTTCACCTAACCCTTAACTGTACCTCACAAGACCATAATAAAAAAATACTGATTAATGAAAAAAAAAAAATGAAAAACATCACAAAGAGCCATTCACTGGGACTAATTACATAAGAAGGCAAGTCGTTGGTGGCACCTATCACCAAAGAGGAATAGTCACTGGGGAGCCTTAACTGCAGATAACCAGGTACTGAGCCATACATCCATGAAAAGAGTCAACCAATGAGGCACCAGTCCAGTTGACGATTATTCCCTGGTCAGGCATTAGAAAGAAGGTCCATCACTGGGGCACTGATTACAGAGCAGAACCATTCAACAAGAGGCCCATGTCAGAGGAGTGTCAATCACTGAGGCACCCCCATCCCAAAGGAGTATCAATCGCTGGAGCACTCATCTGGAAGATGGGAAGTCATTGAGGCACTTGTCACACAGGAGAGGCAGTCACTAAGATACTCATCACAGATGGAATGTATTCACTAGGTCACCCATCACAAAGGACAGCTGTTCACTGATTCACACATCACAGAGAAAAACCAGTTGCTGGGGCACTATCACAGTGGAAGCCAGTCCCTGAGCAGCTAACACCGAGGACTGACTGTCCTTGAGACACACATCCCAGAGGAGGGTCAGACACTGGGGTACCCATCACAGAAGAGAGTCATTGGGGCACCCGTCAGAGAAGAGGCCTGTCACGGATGCACCCATTATTGCAGTAGACCAGGTAGAGGTGTATCTATCACACAGGAGAGCTAGCCACTGGAGCACACAAAACTGAGGAGGCACCCATCATAGAAGAGGGTAGTGACTGGGGCACCCAATACCAAAGAGGCCCAGGTACTAAGACATCCATCACAGAGGAATGTTATTCACCGGGGTACCAATCAGAGAAGAAGGTCAAACTCTTAGACACCAATCAACAAAAATCCCTGATACTGGTGGCCCCATTATGGCATAGGATCAGTGACTGGGAAACCCACCAGAGAGGATGGATCATCACTTGGGCACCCATCACAGAGGAGACCAAGTCACTGAGACATCCATCACTGAGTAGGACCAGTCAATGGGGCATGTATTACAGAGGAAGCCTTTTCACTGTGACATCATTCGAAGGATGGGTGGTGAAACAGTCACTGAGACAAATATCAGAGAAGGGAATCAGTATTAGGGCACAAATTACTGAAGAAGGCAAGTCATCACCATGGAGAAATATTCAGTGGACAGACACTTTCTGAGACATACATCAAAGAGGATATCCAAGAGGAGTTTCAACCACTGAGGCATCCACCACAAAGGATGGTCTGTCACTGGTGCCCTCTATAGAAGGATGGAAAGTCCTTGATGCACCTATCATAGAAGAGGGGCAGTCGCTGAGGTACACATCACAGAAGAAGTGTATTCACTGGGGCACTCATTAGGGAAGATGGCTATTCAGTGGACCACTCATTACACAGAAGAGCCAGTTGCTGGGTCAACATTAGAGTGGGGAGCCACTGAGCACTCATCACAAAGAACTGACTGTCACTAGGCATCCATCCCAGAAGAGGATCAATCAATGTGACACCCATCAAAGATTAGTGCTTGTCACTGGGGCACCCATCAAAAAAAGGAGCAGTCACTGGTTCACACATTATAGATAAAGATCATGCAGTAGGACTTGTATCATACAGCAGGTCTAGGCACTTGAGCACTCTTTACAAAGACAGTCTAGTCACTGTGACATATATCACAGAGGAGGGTAGTCACTGAACACCCATTGCAGAGAAGGACCAATCACAAGGGTACCAATCACTGAAGAGGGCCCGTCACTTGGAAACAAATCACAGGGGAAGCCCTAATACTGATGCCCCTGTAATGGATGAAGATCTGTGACTGTGACACCCATAACCTAGGAGAGCTAGTCACTTGGGCACTCATCACAGAGGAGACCAAGTTATTAAGGCATCTATTAAAGAATAGGACAAGCCAATGGGCACGTATCATAGATGAGGCCTTGTTACTATGACACTCATTAGAGGGAGGACCAATCATGGGACACAGATCACATATAAGTACCAGTCACTGGAATATCAATCACAGATGAGGGCCAGTCACTGGGACTCTTTTTTGTAATTATTTTTATTATAAAGAGATGGAGTACAATTCAGGGTTAGGTATACAAATATTAATCATGTAGGTACCCTTGTTGATGAGGTATGCCCAGCAGCCAATCCCGACCCCCTCCCCTGACAGTTTCTCACTACTGCCAATCGCTTTCTTATAGCATCATAATTGCTCAAGGTCTGTTTATGAGTGAGAAAATATGGAACTCTGTTCTTTGTTTCTGTGACATATCACCACTGCAAAGTCCATTATTTGTCCTTTATGACTGCATAATATTCCATTGTGTATATGCACCACTTTTTTTTTTGAGTTGGAGTTTCACTCTGTCGCCCAGACTGGAGTACAGTGGCTGCTCCCTCCACCGCAGCCTCGACCTGCTGGGCTCCGGTGATCCACCTCAGCCTTCCTAGTAGCCGGAATTACAGGCATGCACTACCATGCCTGACTGATTTTTTGATTTATTGTAGAGATGAAGTCTCACTGCCCAGGCGGGTCTCGAACCCATGGGCTCAGGCTATCCACACACCTCAGCCTCCCAAAGGCGTGGGATTACAGGTTGAGCCACCGAGCCCAGCTTTATGCACCACATTTTTAAAACCCAGTTCAGCTTCAATGGGACTCACGGTTGGTTCCATGTTTTTGCTATTGTGAATAGAGCTGCAGCAAACATACGTGAGCAGGAATCTTTTTTGTGGAATAATTTGAGTTCCTCCGGGTATATTCCCAATAGGGAAATTGTTGGGTCATATGAACGGTCAACTTCTACTTCTTTCAGAAATCACCACACTGTCTTCCAAAGAGGTTGCACTAGTTTTCTTTCCCACCAGCAGTGAAGTGTTCCTTTTTCTCCACATCCCCGCCAGCATCTGTTGTTGTTTGTTTTATTAATGATGGCCATTCTTACACGAGTTAGGTGGTATCTCAATGTGGTTTTGATTTGCATTTCTCTGATGATGATTGAGGCTGAGCACTTTTTCATGGGTCTGTCGGCTGCTCGTATATCTTCTTTTGAAAAGTGTCTGTTCATGTCTTTTGCCCACTTTTTAAAGGGACTGTTTGTTTTTAAGGAACTCTAAATTTCTAAGGTCAGTGAATACAGGTGTGACCACCACAAAAGGAATTTTTCGTATATATGTATAAACATCAGGTTACAGATAGTGCAATCTTTCATTCTTGTGGTCTCATGTGTCTCCACTAGAGAGAGAATGGAGACTTCATAAAAACTGCTGATTTCTCAAAACCCATAAACATAATGTGAAATAATTTTGCCCTCTTACAAATTCAAATTATTTACAGAGTCCTCCAATACAGGTCCATTCACTTAAGAAGTATATATTGACAATCTCCCACACATTTCCCCCGGAACATTAAAGTAATTCAAAAAATTGAAAAATAAGTGTATATCGAATTTAAAACTTTAAGTTTAATATGTTATTTATCCTCAAACCAGAATTAATACAATTTTATATTTCTATTTTTTGTGTTGTGTTGTGAAGGAAATATACAGAATATAGTAATAGGTTTAATAAATTATAGGTCCTTGGGCAAAACTGTAAAACTCTACTGAGGAACATAAAGCATTAAAAACAATTTTGTGCAGATGTCAATATTTTCCAGAGTGTTATCAAAATTAATAAAACAAATTAAAAGTTGCATTTTTTCTTCCTTTCTTCCTTGCTTCCTTCTTTCTCCCTCCTTCTTTCTTTTTTTTTAAATCAATATTTTTTATTATGATGTTGTGGGGTACAGTTAATGGTTAGGTATACAAATATGCTTCATTCAGGCACCCTGTTGATAAGAGGTGCTTCCCCACCCCCAGACAGATATTTGCTACTGTTGATCCCATATCCCTCCCCCCCATAGTTTCCCACTACTGTCAGTTATTTTCCCATAGTATTACATTAGATGTTCAAAATCCGTTATATAAGTGGGAACATGTGGTACTCGGATCTTTGTTTCTGTGTGAGGTCACTCAGTATTATAGACTCTAGTTCCATCCAGGTTGCTGAGAAATTCATGATTTTGTTCTTTTTTATGGTTGTGTAGTATTCCATCGTGTATATATACCACATTTTTCTAATCCAGTTCTCTTTTGATGGGCAGCATGGTTGCTTACAGGTTCTTGCTATTGTGAACAATGTTGCAATAAACATATGTGTGCAGGTATCTTTTTTATAGAGTGATTTGAATTCTTCAGGACATATTTCCAGGAGGGGGAATGCGGGGTCATATGGGAGGTTGATATTTAGAAATTTTAGGATCGCCACACTGCTTTCCACAGAGGTTGCACTGGTTTACACTCCCACCAGCAGTGTAGAAGTGTTCCCTTTTCACCACACCCTCTCCAGCAGCTGTTATTTTTTGAGTTGTTGATAATTGCCATTCTGGCTGGAGTTAGGTGGTATCTCATTGTGGTTTTGATTTGCGTCTCCCTGATAATTAGTGAGGTTGAACATTTCTTCATGTGCCCGTTGGCTGCTTGGATGTTTTCCTATGTGACGTGCCTGTTCATATCTTTTGCCTACTTTATAATGGGGTTCTTTGTTTTTTTTCTTTTCAGCACGTTTGAGTTTCTTGGAGATGAAAGGTGTTAAGCCTTTGTCTGACCTGGTGTTGGCAAATACTTTTTCCCAGTCTGTGAGCTGTCTCCCTGCTCTCTTGATGGTTTCTTTGGCTTTGCAGAAGGTTGTCAGTTTAATGAGGTCCCTCTTGTCTATCTTATCCTTTATGGCCTGTGGGTTTTGTGTTTTGTGCAGGAATTGGAGGTCAGTTCCGATTTCCATGAGGGTATTTCCTTCATTTTCTAAGGTTCTTATGGTTTGAGGTTTTACATTTAGGTCTCCGATTCATTTGGAGTTAACCTATGTACATGGGGATAGATAGGGGTCCTGTTTCAATCTTCTGCATGTAGTCAGCCAGTTTTCCCAGCACCATTTACTGAATAGGTTCTCCTCTCCCCAGTGGTAGGTGATGGAGGCTTTGTTGAAGATGAGTTGGTTGAGAAATTGAGGTTTTTCCTTCTGGAATTTCAATTCTATTCCATTGATCTATATGCCTATTCCTATACCAATATCAAGCTGTTTTGATGATTGTAGCTTTATAGTAAAGTTTGAAGTCTGGCAATATGATACCACCTGCTGTGTTTTTTTTTTTTATTACTGAGGATTATTCTGGCTATTCTTGGACATTTGTGTTTCCATATGAATTCCTGTGTTGTTTTTTCTAGGTCTGAGAAGATGTCGCTCGTAATTTGATGGGTATTGCATTGAATTTGTAGATTTCCTTAGGTAAGATGGACATCTTCACAATGTTGATTCTTCCAATCCATGAGCATGGGATATTTTTCCATTTGTTTGTGTCACCTTTGATTTCTTTGAGCAGTGTTTTGTAGTTTTCATTATAAAGGTCTTTCACGTCTCTGGTTAGGAAGATGACAAGGTATTTCATTTTTTGTGGCTATTGTGAATGGAATTGTGCTTATTATTTGGGTTTCTGTTTGTTTATTATTGGTGTAAAGAAATGCAATTTTCTGTTGCACATTTAGTTATTTGCCAAATGTCTTTATCAGCGTAAGGATGTTTTTGGCAGATTCTCTTGGTTTTTCAAGGTACACAATCATGTCATCTGTAAAGAGAGATAACTTGACTTCCCCTTTTCCTATTTGGAAACCGCTATTGCCTTCTCTTCTCTGATTGCTCGAGCCAGGACTTCCAATACTATATTGAACAGGAGGGTTGAGAGTGGGCCTCCTTGTCTTATTCCAGTTTTCAGGTGAAATGGTTCCAATTTTTGTCCATTTAGGAGTATGTTGGCTGTGAGTTTCTCGTAGATGGCTCTTACTATTTTGAGGTTTGTTCCCCATATGCATAGATATTCAAGGGTTTTTATCAAGAAGGGGTGCTGGATTTTTTCAAAAGTTTTTTCTGCATCTAATGATATAATCATGTGGTTTTTGTTTTGACATCTGTTGATGTATTTAATTACATTTATGGTTTTACGAAGATTGAACCAGCCTTGCATCCCAGGAATAAAGCCTACTTGGTCATGATGGATGATTTTTAAGATGTATTGTTGAATACGGTTTGCTGGGATCTTGTTGAGAATTTTAGCATCTATGTTCATCAAAGATATTGGCTTGTAGTTCTCTTTCTTTGTTGAATCTTTACCTGGATTGGGTATCAATATGATGTTGGCTTCATAAAATGATTTGGGGAGAGTTCCATCTTTTTCAATCGCCTGGAATACTTTCAGTAGGATTGGTATCAGCCCCTCCTTAAATGTCTTGTAGAATTCTGCTAGAAAGCCATCTGGACGAGGGCTTTTTTTTTTTGTAGGTAGTTTTCTTATTATGTAGTCGATTTCCTGGACTATAATTGGTCTATTTAGGGTCTCAATTTCTTCTTGTTCCAACCTAGGTAGGTTGTGTGATGTCAGAAAGTCCTCCATTTCCTTAAGGTTTTCACATTTGTTTCCATACAAGTGTACGTAGTAGTCTCTAATGACCCCTTGTTTTTCTTCAGGGTCAGATGTGACTTCATTTCTTGTGTTTCTGATTGTGCTTATTTGGGTTTTTTCTCTTTTTTTCTTGGTAAGTCTAGCTTTAAAAGAACCAGCTTTTTGTTTCATTGATTTTTTGTATTATCTTTTTGTCTTCTATGTCCTGGATTTGGGCTTTTATTTTGGAGATCTGGATTCTTCTGCTCAAATTAGGGTTTTTGTGGTATTGCTTTTCCAGCTTCCTTAGGTGGCTTGCTAGGCTGTTAATTTGTGTCCCTTCCATTTTATTTATGTGTGTTTGTAGGGATATAAATTCCCCTCTTACTACAGCTTTTAAGGCCTCCCAGAGATTTTGTTAAGATATTTCTTCATTTTTATTTGTTTCCAGGTATCTTTTGATCTCTGTTTTGATTTCATCATTGTCCCAGGAGTTGTT
>NW_007231067.1:0-1096 GCF_000164805.1 Carlito syrichta | reverse complement strand
TCCTTTCTTTTGTGTTCCATTCACCTGAAAATTTGTTTCCCATCCTCTTACTTTGAGTCTCTGTATGTACTTTCTAGTGATATGGGTCTGTTGAAGGCAGTATATTGTTGCCTGGTGGTATTTTATCCATTTTGTCATTCTATGTCTTTTCAGTGCTGCGTTTAGTTCATTCACATTCAGGCTAATTATTGAAATGTGAGAGTTCATCCCTATTATAGAGTTCTTATACAGCTGTTGTTCTTCCTCTTGTTTTTTTATTTTTGTCTTTCTTTTGGTTTTGGGGTTGGTTCATGTATATTTTATTCTTTTCCCTGTAATCTTGTGAAGAGTGTTGCTCTTTTTTCCTTTTCTTCTGTGTTTCGTACTTTCTTAAGTGTTTCATGTAGAGGTGGCTTGGTGGCAGCATAAGTTCTTAAGGATTGGATATCTGGGAAAGATTTTAATTCTCTGTCGCTGATGAAGCTTAACTTGGCTGGGTAGTTTATTCTTGGTTGAAATTGCTTATCTTTTAAGACTTTGAAGATAGGGCTCCAAGCTCTCCTAGCCTGCAACGTTTCTGTAGATAATCTAGTGCTATTCTAATTGGTCTTCCATGGTAGGTGATCTGGCCTTTTTCTCTTGCTGCCTTTAGAATTTTTTCTTTTATGCCTACTTTGTTTAGGCAAATTATTATGTGTCTAGGAGTAGGTCTTCTCATTTGTTTTCTTGCAGGGGATCTCTGAATCTCTTGTGTTTGAATTTTTGCATCACTGATTAGATAAGGGAAGTTTTCTTGAATGATCTCATGGAAAGTTTGTTTCACTGTGGTCTCTTTCTCTCTTTCTACATCAGAGATGCCAGTTACTCTTAGGTTTGGTGTCTTGAAGTAATAGCTCATCACTTGAAGGTTTTGTTCTGTTTTTTTTAGCTTATTTTCTGTGTTTCTATATTTTGGTCCTCAAGCTCTGAGATTCTTTCTTCTGCTTGGGTAATTCTGCTTTCCATGCTTATCAGTTTGTTATTTATTTCATTCACAGTATTCTTTATTACTGTTATCTCAGATATCAGCTCCTTCCTAGTTTCTTCTTGTGTCTCCTCAATTCTTTTTAATCTCTCC
>NW_007231066.1:2307-7002 GCF_000164805.1 Carlito syrichta | reverse complement strand
ACAGTCTGTCTATTCAGCAGTTTGCAGTCTTGGTCTGTTCAGAGAAACTCACAAGTTCACCTATGCCGTCGCCATCTTGCCCCATCTCTATCTTGTTTCTTAAGGTATGGACATTTAGGGTTCTGAATAGGAATTGGTTGCCAGTTCCAATTTCTATCAGGGTGTTTCCTGCGTTTTCTAATATTCTCATAGTTTGAGGTTTTACGTTTAGGACTTTGATCCATTTGAGTTAATTTTTGTGTATGGTGATAGGTAGGGGTCCTGTTTCAATCTTCTGCATGTGATCAGCCAGTTTTCCCAGCACATTTGCTTAATAGATTCTCCTCTCCCCAGTGGCTGTTGTTGGAGGTTTTGTCAAAATGAGTTGGTTGAGAAATTGAGGTTTTGCCTCCGGAATCTATATAATGTTCCATTGGTCTATATGCCTGTTCTTGTACCAATACCAGGCTGTTTGATTACTGTAGCCTTATAGTAAAGTTTAAAGTCTGGAAGTGTGATACCTCCTGCTTTGTTTCTTTGGCTAAGGATTGTTTTGGCTATTCGTGGTTGTTTATGTTTCCATATGACTTTCTGAACTGTCATTTCCAGGTCTGAAAAGAATGATGTTGGTAACTTAATGGGTAACACATTAAATCTGTAGATTGCCTTTGGTAAGATGGACATTTTAACAATGTTGAGACTTCCTATCCATAAGCATGGAATATTTTTCCATTTGTTTGTGTCTTCTTGGATTTCTTTGAGCAATGTTTTGTAGTTCTCATTGTAAAGGTCTTTCACTTCTCTGGTTAGGAAGATACTGAGGTATTTTATTTTCTGTGACTATTGTGAATGGGATTATGCTTTTAATTTGGGTCTCTACCTGCTTGTTGTTGGTGTATAGGAATACAACTGTCTTTTGCTCATCTATTTTGTACCCCGAGACTTTGCCAAAGTCCTTTATTAGTGCAAGAAGGTTTTTGACAGATTCTTTTGGGTTTTTGAGGTATAGGATCATGTCATCTTCAAAGAGGGATAACTTAACTTCCTTTATTCCTATTTGGATACCCCTGATTTCCTTCTCTTGTCTGATTGCTCTAGCTAGGACTTCCAACACTAAGTTGAACAGAAGGGGTGAGAGTAGGCAGCCTTGTCTTTTTCTGGTTTTCAGGTGAAATGGTTCCAATTTCTGTCTGTTTAGCAGTATGTTAGCTGTGGATTTCTTACAGATGACTCTTACTGTTTTGAGGTATGTTCTCTCATACCTAGGTGTTTGAGGGTTTTTATCAAGAAGGGATGCTGCATTTTATCAAAAGCTTTTTCTGCAACTAATGAGATAATCGTGTGGTTCTTGTTTTTACATCTGTTGATGTATTTAATTACTTTTATGGTCTTGTGAACGTTGAACCAGCTCTGCATCCTGGAGATGAAGCCTGCTTGGTCATGGTGGATGATTTTTGAGATGTGTTTTTGGATCTAATTTGCTAGAATCTTGTTGAGGACTTTTGCATCTATCTTCATAAGGGATATTGGCCTGTAGTTCTCTTTTTTTGTTTGCTCTTTACCCGGTTTGGGTATCAGTGTGGTGATAGCTTCATAAAATGATTTGGGGAAGATGCCTTGTACGTTTTGTAGAATTTAGCTGGAATGCCATCTGACCCAGGGCTTCTTTTTGTAGGTAGTTTTCGTATGACAGAGTAGATTTCCTGATTTGTTATTGGTCTATTTAGTGTCTCAGTGTCTCCTCATTTCAACCTGTGGAGGTTGTGTGATGTCAGAAAGTCCTCCATTTCATTTAGGTTGTCAAGTTTGTTTCCATATAATTGTACATAGTAATCTCTGATAATCTTTGTATTTCTTTGGGGTCAGTTGTGATATGATCTTTTGTATTTCTGATTGTATTTATTTGGGCTTTTTTTCTCTTTTTCTTAGTCATTCTGGCTAGGCGTTCATCAATCTTGTTAATTCTTTCAAAGAATCTGTTTTTTGTTTTGTTGAAGTTTTCTATGATATTTTTGTCTTCTATGTCCTGTATTTGGGCTCTTATTTTTGTGATTTGGATTATTCAGCTAAAGGTGGTGTTTTGGTGGTCTTCTCTTTCTGGCTCCCTTAGGCAATTTGTTAGGCTCTCCACTTGTGATCTTTCTGTTTCTTGATGTGTGCTTGTAGAGATATAAATTCCCCTCTTAGAACTGTTTTCATGGCATCCCAGAGGTTTTGGTAAGATGTTTCTTCATTTTCATTGTTTCCAGGAATCTTTTAATTTCTGCTTTATTTCAGTGTTGACCCCTAAGTTGTTCAGCATCTGCTGTTTAGTGTCCATGTCTTTGTGGGCATTAGGGAAATTTTGTTGGTGTTGATATTTTTATTCTACTGTAGTCTGAGAATGTGCAAGGCAAGATTTCAATCTTATTAATTTGTTTATGCTTGATTTATTGCCAAGGATGTGATCAATCTTGGAGCACGTTCCATGTGGTGATGTGTAGAATGTATATTCTGTGGTTGTTGGGTGGAATAATCTGAAGGTATCTATGAAGTATATTTTGTCTAGTGTCAAGTTTAGATTCTGGATCTCTTTGTTGATTTTTTGCCCTGATGATCTATCTAGGACTGTTAGTGGGTATTCAAGTCCCCTCTATAATAGTGTTAGAGTCAATATCTTTTTTTAGTTTACTTAGTAGTTGCTTCATAAATGCTGGTGCTCCTTTGTTGGGTGCATATATGTTTAGGATGGATATTTCTTGTTGATGCATTGAATCTTTTCTCATTATGTAATGTCCTTTTGCATCTTTTAAAATTTTTGATAGCTTAAAGATTGTTTTATCTGATATTAAGATTGTAACTCTTGCCTTATTTGCCCGGAAACTCATTTTCCATCCTTTAACTTTGAGTCTGAGTGCATTCCTTGTAGTGAGATGAATCTCCTGGATGCAGCAAATAGTTGGGTTATGGTTTCTTATACAGTTTGCCATTCTGCATCTTTTTTGGTGCATTTAGTCCATTCACACTCGGGTTGATTATTGAAATGTGATTGTTTATTCCTGTCATGAGATTCTTATACAGTTTTTTCTTTGTTTGCTTGTTTTCTTTTGGCTTTGGGGTTGCTGTATGTGTGTGTTTTCATGTTTCTTGTTTGCTGTATTCTCTGTTGATTCTGTGCTCTGCTGTTCTCTTGGGAAGTGTGTGGTCATTCTTTTTTTCTTTCTTCTGTGCTTACTGCCTTTTTAAGTGTCTCCTGTAGAGCTGGTCTGGAAGCTGCATAATCTCTTAGGGATTGGATGTCTGGGAAGGATTTTAATTTTCCATCACTGATGAAGTTGAGTCTGGCCAGAGTTTGTGTTCTTAATCATACCACACTATACTATCTAGGGACAGGGGACACCTTGGCTATTTTGTTCTAAAAGTTTTGATGTTTTGGCTTACATTTACACCTTAAAACCAACTGATGATGATATTTTTGGTAAAGTATACAACAAAGTTCTTTTTCATTTTTTCAGTGGTCTCAGACTCATTCATTAATGATTTCTTTTTTTATTCAATCATAAAATAACTTTGCTTATATTTGTGAGCTTGTTTCTGAACTCTTTATTTCACGCCACTGTGTATCCCTATCCCAAAGCCACACTTAGTCTCTTGATTTTGTATGATCTTAGGATTTTCATATAAATTGTATTATTATTATTTTTAGTCAGAGTCTTACTGTGTTGCCCAGGCTGGAGTGCAGTGACAAGCTACTACAACCTTTACCTACTGGGCTCAGGAGATTCTTCTGCCCCAGCCTTCCTAGTAGCTGCAACTACAGGTGCACACCATAATTCCCAGCTAACCTTTTGATTTATTGTAAAGACAAAGTCTTGACAACTTACTCAGACTGGTCTCCAACTTCTGGACTCAGGCAATCCTTTCATCTCCACCTCTCAAAATGCTGGGACAACAGGCATGTGCCATTAGGCCCAGACTAGGTTTTTCATATAAAATTTAGAGTCAGCTTTTAAAGTTATTTAAAATAATTGAAAAGTTTTGGGTACTGATTTGAATTGCATCAGACCTACAGATCAATTTGCAAAGGAATGACATCCTTACAATTTGTCTTTGGTGTACAGTTTTCCATCTATTTTAACCTTCATTAATATTTTTCAAGAAAGGTTTACGATGTTTCTCAGTCAAATTTTACAGTTTTATTTTTATTTTAATATTCTTGTAAATGGTAACTTTAAACATTATATTTATTTCTGGCTTTTTTTTTCTGGTGTAAAAAATGCAGTTTTTGCTGTATATTGATCATGTGTTCAGCCACATTCCTATACTTATTATACTAATAATTTGTATGTGGCTCTTTTTGCCTTTTATTTTTTATTTTTCTTTTTGCCTCTTATATAGGCAGTTTTCATCTGTGACTAATGATAGTTTTGTGTCTTCTTTTCCAATAATAAATGTTTAAAATTTCTATTTTTTAAATTTATTATTCTAGCTAGACTCTTTAGTATATTATGGAATGGATACAGCATAGTGTTCATCTCTGACTTTTTGCAGATTTTACAGGAATGCTTCAAATAGTTTTACTTTTAATGATTATAGATACTATATATATTTTAATTGTTCAAGGTCTATTTATTTTTTATTTTTTCATAATCAGTATTTTTTATTATGGTTTTGTGCGGTACAGTTAAGGGTTAGGTGTACAATTACGTTTTATTCAGGCACCCTGTTGATAAGAGG
>NW_007231066.1:0-1618 GCF_000164805.1 Carlito syrichta | reverse complement strand
TTTTTCCCAGTCTGTTGGCTGTCTCCTGCTCTCTTGATGGTTTCTTTGGCTTGCAGAAGCTTGTCAGTTTAATAAGGTCCCACTTGTCTATCTTCTCTCTTATGACCTCTGGGTTTTGGGCTTTGTTCAGGAATTGGATGCCAGTCCCAATTTCCATGAGGGTATTTCCTTCATTTTCTAAGGTACTTATAGTTTGAGGTTTTACATTTAGGTCTCTGATCCATTTGGAGTTAACCTTTGTGCATGGGGATAGATAGGGGTCCTGTTTCAATCTTCTGCATGTGGTCAGCCAGTTTTCCCAGCACCATTTACTGAATAGGTTCTCCTCTCCCCAGTGGTAGGTGGTGGACTGTTTGTCGAAGATGAGTTGGTTGAGAAATTGAGATTTTGCTTCTGCAAATCTCAATTCTATTCCATTGATCTATATGCCTGTTCCTATACCAATACCAAGCTGTTTTGATGATTGTAGCTTTATAGTAAAGTTTGAAGTCTGGTAATGTGATACCACCTGCTTTGTTTTTTTTTGCTGAGGATTATTCTGGCTATTCTTGGACATTTGTGTTTCCATATGAATTCCTGTGTTGTCTTTTTTAGGTCTGAGAAGAATGTTGCTGGTAATTTGATGGGTATTGCATTGAATTTGTAGATTGCCTTAGGTAAGATGGACGTCTTCACAATGTTGATTCTTCCAATCCATGAGCATGGGATATTTTTCCACTTGTTTGTGTCATCTTTGATTTCTTTGAGCAGTGTTTTGTAGTTTTCATTGTAAAGGTCTTTTACGTCTCTGGTTAGGAAGATGCCAAGGTATTTCATTTTTTTGGTGGCTATTATGAATGGAATAGTGGTTTTTATTTGGATTTCTGTTTGTTTATTATTGGTGTAGAGAAATGCGATTGTCTTTTGTACATTTATTTTGTATTCTGAGACTTTACCAAAGGCCTTTATCAGTGTAAGGAGGTTTTTGACAGATTCTCTTGGATTTTTCAAGGTACACAATCATAACGTCTGCAAAGAGAGATAACTTGACTTCCTCTTTTCCTATTTGAATACCCCTGATTGCCTCCTCTTCTCTGATTACTCGAGCCAGGACTTCCAATACTATGTTGAACAGGAGGGGTGAGAGTGGGCATCCTTGTCTTGTTCCAGTTTTCAGGGGAAATGGTTCCAATTTTTGTCTGTTTAGGAGTATGCTGGCTGTGGGTTTCTCGTAGATGGCTTTTACTATTTTGAGGTATGTTCCCCTAGATGTTCGAGGGTTTTTATCAAGAAGCGGTGCTGGATTTTATCAAAAGCTTTTTCTGCATCTAATGATATAATCATGTGGTATTTGTTTTTACATCTGTTGATGTATTTAATTACATTTATGGTTTTATGAATGGCGAACAAGCCTTGCATTCCAGGAATGTAGCCTACTTGGTCATGATGGATGATTTTTGAGATTTATTGCTGAATCCGGTTTGCTAGGATCTTGTTGAGAATTTTAGCATCTATGTTCATCAAAGATATTGGCCTGTAGTTCTCTTTCTTTGTTGGATCTTTACCTGGCTTGGGTATCAATGTGATGTTGGCTTCATAAAATGATTTGAGGAGAGTTCCATCTTTTTCAATCGCTTGG
>NW_007231065.1:217021-246057 GCF_000164805.1 Carlito syrichta | reverse complement strand
TGTATACCTAACCCTTAACTGTACCCCACAACTTCACAATGAAAAAATAAAAATAAAAATAAAGAAGAACTAATACAAATTCTAGTCAAACTCTTTCAAAAAATCGAAGATGCGGGAACACTTCCAAACTCATTCCACATGGCCAGCATTCTCCTGAGACCAAAATCAGAATTAAAAAAAAAGAAAGAAAGAACCAAAACCACACTAATGACACTGTTAACTGATGCAAAAACTCTCAACAAAATACTAGCAAACCAAATTTAACAACACATTAAAAAGATCATTTATCATGACCAAGTGGAATTCCTCCCAGGGATGCAATGATTGTTCAATATACATTATTCAATAAACGTGATACATCCTGTTAAAGAATCAGGAACAAAACCACATAATCATGTGAATAGATGTTTTAAAAGCAATTGATAAAATTCACCATTCCTATATAATAAAAAAAAAAAACCCTCAACAAACTGGGTACAGAGGAATATAACTTAAAGTAATATAGGCTGCATATAAGAACACAAAAACCGACCAATAATAAAGGCCACAACCAACATAATACTGAATGGGAAAGAATTGAAAACCTTTTCTCTAAGAGCTGGAACAAGACAATGACACCCTCTTTCACCCCTTTTATTCCAACAGTTCTGACCAGAGCAGTTAGGTAAAGAAAAAAACAAAAAGCATCCAAATTAGAAAAGAGGAAGTAAAACTAGCTTTGATTGTAAACAACATGATCCTATATTTAGAAAAACCCAAAAACTCCACCAAAAAAGAAAAGCTGTTAGAACTGATGAATGAATTCAGTAAAGTTGCAGGATACAAAGTCAACATACAAAAATCAGTAGCATTTGTATACACCAGCAACAAACAAATCAAAAGAGAAATCAAGAAAACGATCCCATTTGCAATAACTATAAATAATACAATACATCCAGAAATCAATTTAACCTAGAATGTGAAGTATCTACACCAGGAAAACTATATAAAACTGATGAAAAAAATTGAAGAGGACACACCAAAAAAATGGAAGAATATTTTTTGCAAATTGATTGAAAGAATTACTATTGTTAAAATGGCAATACTACCCAAAGCAATTTATAGATGCAACGCAATCCTTATCAAAGTACCAATGACATACTTCAGAGAATATTTTTTAATCTTAAAATGTATGTGGAACCACAAAAGAACCCAACTAATAAAGCAATCTTGAGCAAAAAATAAAGAATAAAAGAATAAAGCTGGAGACATATACTACAAAGCTATAGTAACAAAATTAGCATGGTACTAACATAAAAATAGACACATCGACCGATGCAGCAGAACTGAGCACCCAAATATAAATATATATATTTATCGCCAACTCATTTTTGTCAAAGGCACCAAGAACATACTATGAGGAAAAGACAACTTCTTCAATAAATAGTGCTGAGAAAACTTGATAACTATATGCAGAAAAATGAAACTAGACCCGTATCTCTTACCATACACAAATGTCAAATCAAAATGAATTTAAGACTTAAATCTAAGACCTGAAACTATGAAATTCCTAAGAAGAAAATGTTGGGGAAATTCCCCATGGCATTAGTTTGCACAAGAAACAAAAGCAAAAAATGAACAAATGGGATTATGTAAAGCTAAAAAGCTTCTTTACAACAAAGAAGACAATCAACAAAGTGAAGAGACAACCTAAAGAATGGAAGAAAATATTTGCAAACTATTCATCTGACAAGGGATTAATAATATGTAAGGAGCTTAAACAACTAATTAACAGAAAACAAATAATCAAATAAAAATGGGCAAAAGATCTGAATAGACATTTCTCAAAAGAATACATACAAATCACCAACATGTATATGAAAAATACTCACCACCACTAATCATCGGAGACATGCAAATCAAAACCACAATGAGATATTATCTCACTCCAATTAGAACAACTTTTATCAAAAAAGACAGGGGATAAAAAGCTGGTGAGGCTGAGGAGAACAGGGAACACTCGTTTACTGTTGGTGGGAATGTGCATTAGTACAGCCACTGTGGAAAACGGTATGGAGATTCATCAAAAAACTAAAAGTTTAACTGCCAAATTATCCAGCAATTCTCCTACTTGTGTATATCCAAAAGAAAAGAAATCAATGTATCAAAGAGATACTGTACTCCTGAGGATTGCAGCACTATCCACAATAGCCAAGACATAGAATTAACCTGTGTCCATCAATGAATGAATGAATGCAGGAAACGTGGCATACAGTATATACACAATGGAATATTATTATCACCCATAAAAAATGAAATCCTGTCATTTTCAGAAACATGGATATAACTGGAAGTCATTATGTTAAGTGAAATAAGTCAAACAAAAAAAGCAAATATTGCATGTTCTCATTCATATGTGGGAGATATAAAAGTGGCTCTCATGAAGATAGAGAGTGGATTGATGCTAACAGTGGCCGGAAAAGGTAGGAAAAGGGGGGAATTAAGAGGAGCTGATCAATGGCTGCAAATGTACAGCTAGCTAGAAGAAATAAGACTTGGTGTTCAATAAATCAGTAGAGTGGCTACAGTTGATATTAATCAATGATACATTTCTAAATAACTAGAGGGGAATAATATCAATGTTATTGATAAGAAAATGGTAAATATTTAAAGTGACTGATATCCCAATTACCCTGATTTGATCTATATAAACAGCTATTATATATCAATTTATTTTAAAAAGAAAAATCATGTTTTGCATAGTGTAATTTGAAAACAATAAGCCATAAGCATTACAATTTTTATTTTTTTAATTTAATTTTAGATTCAAGAGGTACGTGTGCAGATTTGTCACATAGGTCTATTCCGTGCTGGTGAAGTCTGGGCTTCTATTGAGCCCACCTTTCATGGTACCCATTGGGTGATTTTTCAAACCTTTTCCCCTCACCCCTCACCCCTTTTAGGAGTACCTAGTGTCTGTTGTTCCCATCCTTGTGCCCCTGTGGGCCCAGTGTTCAGCTCCCGCTTATGAGTGAGAACATACAGTATTCAGTTTTCTATTTCTATGATAACTCACCTAGAACGATGGCCTCCAGCTGCATCCATGCTGCTGCAAAGGACATGGTTCTGGTTTTATAATGCTATATAGTATTATACTATAGTGCTCTATAGTTTATATGTACCATATTTTCTTTATTCGGTTAACCATTGATGGACACTAAGTTGGTTCCATGTTTTTGTTATTGTAGACCCTGCTGCGATAAATATACAAGTACAGGTGATTTTTTTTGTTAGAACCATTTTATGCACCTTTGGGTATATACCCAGCAGTGGGATTGTTAGGTTGAATGGTAAATATTTTTAGTTCTTTGAGAAATTTCTTAATTGCATTTCACAGGGGTTGAAGCAATTTACATTCCCATTCACAGTGTATAAGTGTTCTCTTTTCTCTGCAACCACTCCAACATCTGTAGTTTTTTTACTTTTTAGTAGTGGTCAATCTGATGGGTGTGAAATGGTATCTCATTGTAGTTTTGATTTGCATTCATCTGCTGATTTGTGATGTTGAACAACACTAAATAAAAACCATTAGTGCTATGCTTAAAGGGCAAATTCTGTAATATGGAATTATATGGCAGTAAAGCTCTTATAGGAAAAGAATTGTGAAAATTAAAGATGATAATCTATGTAAAATGTTGGATACAGTGCCTGGTACTTAGTCAGCACTCAATAAATATTAGCCATGACTTTTTTTTCTAAGTTGGAATCTCACTCTGTCACCCAGCTGGAGTGTAGTGGCATGCTCACGGCCACCCCAGGGTCGACCTGCTGGGCTTAGGCAATCCTTCTGCTTCAACCTTCCAAGTGGCTGGAACTACAGGCACTTGCTACCATGACCAGCTAATTTTTTGAATTATTGTAAGGATGAGGTCTTGCCAAGTTGCCCAGGCTGTTCTTGAACCCGTGGGCTCAGGTAATCCCCTCACCTTTGCCTACCAAAGTATTGGGACCCATGGCTATTTTAGATTGACTGAATTTATAAAGCTCTGTGTGGCTATAAAGTCACTGAGAAAAATGAATGAGTCAAAGTGCATTTGTAGACTACAAAGTGGTGTTGGGTCCAATGCCGTATTATGCCCATGGCAGTTCTGAAACCCCATTCCCCCGAAGTTGGCTGGGGTGGGGGACGCTGAATCTTGGTGACTGAGTGCAGGTCAAGGGTGCTTGCTCAGACTTGGAATGTTTCTGGTTTGTGTTGATCAAGTATGAGCAAAAACTTTCCAGTGCCCTAAGGCTGGAGCAAACAAGTTCAAGCCTCCTCACCTAAGCCAATCTTGATGATAAGAAACCACAAATTAGGGGGAAATTTCCAACAGAATATCAAATATTTTGACCAATGCCATGAACACAGCTTCTACCAAGAGAGGAAAATAGGATTTAAGAGAGAACTACTTTAAAGCTGAGCTCTCCACACAGCCTGTATCTATGTAATCCAATAAAAGGGTTTAATGTTTCTACAGTATGTTCTGAAGGAGCCACTTTACTGTGGCAAGATGGCCTATTACATGCACAAGGCCCCGAAGGTGCACTCTCTGTGGATGGTTCAACTGTCAGACGTGTCTCTTGCTGAATTTTCTCTTTTAAAAGAAGGAGAGAATGAATGAAGAAAAACTTGAAAGTAACAGAGAAGTTAATCAAAAAAATTGCTTGTTGCGATTTTTTTGGGGGGAGGGGACCAGAAAGTTCCCAGTTTACCCTTAACAAATGCCTTGCTGAATTCTAAACCAAATTCTATATCCAAACCATTTTAAGTCATTCACCAGCACAATGTGTAGTAAATATTTGCTGGATATTCTCAGAATTTCTTCATTGTTAAACCATGGAAATGTAGACAAATTAATTTTTTTTAAGAGTGAGACAGGGTTTCACTCTGTCACCCAGGTTGGAATGCAGTAGTGTGATCATAGCTCACTGCAGTCTCAAAACCTGTACTCAAATGACTCTCCTGCCTCAGTCTCCTGAGTAGCTGGGACTACAAGCACACACTACCATATGCAATTTTTTTTTCTTTTCTTTTTTTTTTGCACAGATGAGGTCTTGCTATAATGCCCAGACTGGTCTTAAACTCTTAGCCTCAAGCAAACCTCCTGTTTTAGCCTCCTGAAGCTTTGGGGCGCAGGCATAAGCCACCACACCTGACCAACAAACTAATTCTTAATGGTACTCTATAAAACAGCTTAATACTAGGGTTTATATCAGAAATGAGGTTTTCAAACTGAGTCTCTACTTGATTGAATTAATGATATACAGATCTTATGGTATGTTATAAAAAGGATCCTATAAATATCAGAAGAATGTAATAGTAAGGATATATTAGAATGATATTAACAATAATACATACTGCCATCTTTCCAAAGATTCCAAAAAATTAAGATTTGGGAATTGATAGTAATGTCTGCCTAAAAGACACATAGCACTTGAATTCCAAATCAAGAGAAATCACTGAAATTGTACTAACCATACACATGCATACACATGATTTATTATTACATGACTATGATTGTATTTTACACCAACATATACTCCCAGTTGTCAATAATCATTGTTTCATTCAGTCAACCCTTATGGAGACCTACGGTACCCTTAAAACTGTGCTCGGCATTGAAGGAAGTATGAAAATACTGAGTAGGTGATGCCTGGTGTCAAAGCTTGCAGTCTCTTAGAAAAGTTGCAACAAGAGCCTGAGCCTTTCCATTCTGAAGCCTAGTGCTAGTGTCAGCAACAAAAGACAGCTCCAGCAGCATGGACAGAGGCTAGTTGGTGGAGAGGAAGTGGAGAAGAGCTCATAGGTGAGGGACGATTGAGCCAGGGACAGTTGAGCCAGCTCTGTTGTACCCAAAATGACAATGAGCTGGGAGAAAAGTATCCGTTTGGGTTCTGGTATTTCTCTCTGTGTATCCATGGAAAAGTCATTTAACCTCTCTGGGCCTTCTTAATGATAAACTGAGGGGATTGAACTAGATAGTGTCAAGATCCCTTCAAACTGTAGCATGTATCTATTAACAGCAACATGTGTGTTTGTTCATCCACTAAAAAAGTTATTAATTTAAAAAATATTTTAAATGTTATTTAAAAAAATTATTCAACACTATCACCAGTGTAACAAGATGAAAACACCATTTAATGTTGGTAGGAGCAAGTTTGTCAAGACTTCCCAGGGTAGAGCAAGCAGAAGTGGTTGGAGGGATTTTGGTGTCAAGGGGAAACCAAGGAGAATAATGTCCTGAGCAGCCAAATATGAATGAAATTTTGAGGTTAAGTAGAAGTTGTCCAGATAAAAAGGGAAATAAGGACACATTTTTGCCATGTTAAAAGTGTAGCTTCATCTATGCAGAGTGCTAGAAGAAAAAGCCCAGGAGGAACTTCAAGGGCCTGCAGGAGAGTGGAGAGGGTAGGTGGGTAAGAAGAAAGAAAAGATGCACCTTGGGAGGCTGAAGTGAGTGGATTGCCTGAGCCCGAGGGTTCAAGACCCGCCTGGGCAACTTGGCGAGACCTCATCTCTACAATAAATAAAAAATCACCTGGGTGTGGTAGCACGCACCTGTAATTCTGGCTACTCGGAAGGCTGAGGCGGAAGGATTGCCGGAACCCAGCAGTCGAGGCTGCAGTGGCCGGGAGTGGCCACTGCACTCCAGTCTGGACGACATAGTGAGACTCCAACTCAAAAAAAATAAAGAAAGAAAGAAAGAAAGAAAGAAAGAAAGAAAGAAAGAAAGAAAGAAAGAAAGAAAGAAAGAAAGAAAAGATGTGCGGTTGCCTCTTGTGTCTTGTTCTTTCAGACCTCTTTAAACCAATTTTATTTATTTTAAGTTTTTTACTTTAAAGATATGGGGTGCAATTCAGAGTTAGGTATACAAATGCTCATTATGCAGGTACCCTTGTTGATGAGGTATACCCCCCTTCTCCTGGCAGATTCTCATTACTGCCAATACACCCCTTCCCCAGCAGTTTCCCACTACTGCCAATCCTTTTCTTATAGTGTTATGATAATTGTTCAAGTGCTGCTTATGAGTGAGAACATGTGGTACTCAGTTCTTTGTTTCTGTGCCAGATCACTCAGTATTATAGACTCTAAATCCATCCAAGTTGTAGTGAAGTTCATAATTTTGTCCTTTTTATGGTTGCATAATATTACAATTTTAAAATGAAAAACTATGACTTCAATTGATTTACGTCCTGTAGATACCCCTGTAGTAGCAATATGGAGGAACAGCAGAAAGAACTAGAGGCAAGAAATATTGAAGGCAGGGAGATCAGTCATAGAACTTTTACAGCAGTATTCTTGGAAATGATACGGAACTGAATTACATCACTGACAACATAAACAGAAGGTAGCTGTGTCAAATTGCAAATACACTACACGTCAGGGTCAGACATGGAACACTTCCAAACCTCAAGAGGGAGCCCTGCGTGAAGAACAATGCAAATAAAGTAGAGGTGTGACCAGATTGTCACATCCAGCAACATCTTGACACTACGTTCTTTACACAGTGCTTCAATCTCTTGAACATTCTTCTGGTCACAACACACGAAAGAGTGAAATAACTTTCCACACTAAACAGTCTTTCCCTCCTTGCCCATGTTCTCTTCTAAAAGAATCTGTCTTCATCCTCAGCACCGTCTAGAGCAGCAATTCTTTATGTCCTTGCTTGTACCACTGTCAATGGGAGGAGAGCTGCACCCATGGCTCAAGGTGGACCGATGGGCTTCTTCTCTATAGAGTTTGTTCCAAGAAAGACAGAGGTCGGAGATAGAGGCTGGTTTTTGGTCACTTGGGTTTAGAGTTGGAAGCCATTTTAGCCATGAACACACCGAGAGAAACAGAGATAACTGTTATGGAAAGAAGCACAAGAATCATTGACGTGATATGGAAGGCAGAGACAAAAGTCCATGAGAGAGAGAGGAAGAGCTTGTTTCTGATTTTTCCAACTCCTAGCCTAGGTTCAACTCCGTTCCTGGTAATTGAGTTCCTTGAATTTGGGTTCATAATTACTTGAGGTAGTGTGAATTAATACTTGTTTCTTGAAACCAAATCATCAGGAATTCCAGCACAACCTGAAGCAGATGGCCTCTCCGAAGAAAAAATAGAAACTTGGTATAGCTAGAACCTTGCCAAGAGCCACTCATCATGTCCCCCCGGGAAACTATTTTCCAGCCAAATATATAAACATCCAATACTTCAGTACCTAGTAGGTAATGAAACAGAGGTGGGCCAGCCTGTCCCAGGGTTGGTGGTGGGCATTGCTGGTCTTTCTGAGGCAGTAGAGTGATTACAAATGTGGGTTCTAACAGCAAGCCACCTGAGTCTGCATCCTAGCTTTCCCTCTTGGCTGCATAGTCTAGATGCCTGAGATTATTTATTTGAAAATAGTGATAATAGTAGTCCCTATCCCACAGAAAATGAAATGAGATCATATATATAAAGTTTTAAATAGTTATTTGTACATATAAATACTCAAGAAATATTTGTCATTATAATTTTTTGATTATTACTTTGAACTTTTTCATTTCTTATCACCCACCAAGTCCATTTAATTCTGTCTTAAATGTGTCACATTTATGCCACTCTTTCCAAAAATATTGCTACTGTGCTAATCATGCTACAGTTAGTGCTCACCACAATGGTTACATTCGCTTGTCATCCCTAGTCCCAGTTGAAATTATCCACTTGAAATTAATCTATATGAAATACTAGAAGAGTCCTCCCACAATACAAATCAATTAAGGTCTCCCCTTCTTGAAAACCTCAATGAGTCCTCACTGGTCTCAGAATAAAGTCCTAGCTCTTCGTGGTGAGTTGAACTCTTCATAATGTGAAAGGTGCTTCACTGTCCAGCTTCATGCCATGCTGTTTTCTCTCTCTGATCCAGTTTCTGTCCTTGAACAGTTCTCTTGCCAGACCTTGCTACACCTTGAAACACTCCTCTGCCTTCTGTCACTTGCCTGCCTTCTGCTTACCCTCCAGTTGTTACCTTAGACATCACTTCTTCTGAGAATAACCATTGATACCACAAGATTTGTCTCCATCTTCTGCTATAGTGTAATCAATGCTAGTTTGAGCAAGGTCTATCATTCAACATAGTCAATGCTTAATATAGTATTTGATACTATGTTTTAAGTGACAATGAATGGAGGGATGAACAAATGAATGAATGCAACTGAGTGAAGCTAGGTGGATATAGGAAGATATGTCCACAGGGAGGCCAACAATGAAACCAGGCAAATACATCAAAAACTGAGTTGTCAATTCAAGTGACAAGAGAGTGAGGACCAAGCAGGGGAATCAAGGCAGAAGGTGAAGATTCAAAAAAATCCTAGGAGTAGGTGTGAATCGGCACCCAGGATGGATTTGTGAGGTTCATTGCAGCAGCTCATGGTGACTCTCCAGGGGATTCCTGTGCTGGCTGTGGGGTTAATTTAAAGGGACTCTAGTAGAGTGAATAATAAACAGTTGGGAGGCACCTAAGATTTTAAACAGAAAAAATGACACGATGACCATGTTTTGGAGAAAGATGATCTTTTTTGGCATTATAGAAGGTGGTTTGGAGAGGCAAGGCTATTGGTAGAGACCTGACCAAGAGACCATGTCAAAAAACTAAGCTAGAGTTCACGAAAGCCTGAGCAAAGGCATTAAGGATGGCAAAAGGGAGCAGATTAAGGCAACTGTGATCAAATACACTTGGACATATTCAAAATACCATTAAAGTTTAGTCTGAAGAGGGAATTGAACAAACTAGATTTAAAAGGCAAAGCAAATGTAAGAGAGCGTAGGGTAATTTGTGAATCTTGTGAATTTTAAGTTTGGATTTGGGACAAGAGAAGTTATCACTTCTTCAGTCATATGAAATGACAATGTCAATATATTTGGCTTTTTAAAAAGCAGTCTAAATGAAATCACAAAGTTTCCCTAGACCTGAGCAAGTATGAGGACACTGAGGTCCGTGCATTTAGTTTGAAGTCATCTACCTTAAGCCTTCCCCCAATCCTTCTAGCTCCCAAGTCCTGGAGGCTCCAGGTTCCAAGTGAAGCAGCCCTGTCACCAACACAGAGTGAGAACAAGGGCAGATCATGACAGCCGCTTCCCATCTTACTAGAGCGGTGACACTTCATGTGTGCTGATCACAATGCCACCATCATCCCTGGGTGAGGAGATACCTTCCCCTGGAAAGCGATCAGTGCAAGGAAAATGTGTTTCAGCTGTCTCTAAAAGCAGGTGCTAATTCGCTTGCTCTGATGCTACTTTCCTTTTCTGAGTTTTAAACAAATGATTTTTGACGGAAACACTGGTTGAGGTTTCACAGTTAAAATGATTCCCCCAAAAGATCTCACACCTGTTGGGAAGGCTATCTCAGAAGTTTACCTAGTGAGACTTGAACATCAAATGGTAAAAGACCGCTCATGTTTTCTGTTCTTGACCTAACTTCTGTCCTACCAATCTCTCCTTTTAAAAAGAAGAAGAAAAAAAAAAAGTCTTGAGGCTAGAACAGAGGGTAATCACAGTTTTTGAGCAAAAGTGAAAAGGTTGCTGAACGGGGGCATGCTAGGTTGCTGGAGCCCCATCAGTGTCACAGGACCTCTGCAAGGTGACAAGCTGAGCAGGGAGAGCTGGCACTAACCTGCTTGACAGCCAAGGTCTTGTTCCTTCAAAGTAATCTCCCCCGAGCACTCCAAGACAAGCTGGCTTAGGCGGGCTCAATCCAATTTAATGGATGATTTGACAATGAAAAATTGAGGGACGAGGCAAATGATACATGCCAGGTATCAGTCCAGGCAAGGCTGAGGGGGTCCGACACCTGCCATTCACTCACTGAGTGGGAAGGGTCTGCACGGGCAAGTGCTCAGCATGGGGCACATGTTAGGAGCATCCCTTTATTCCGTCACCCTCCGGTACAGCATCCAGACTTTGGGGACCTTGCTTGGCCATCTCTGACATTCCATCTACCTCTGCCCAACTTGCCCACTTCTTTTGGGACCTGCTTTCCCCAGACAGGTGCAGGAATATCAGTGTTTGTGGCCTCCAGAGCAGATGCCCCAGCTGCTAGCTCCTCCTGCGTTTGTGCTTGTGCTGATCACCAAGTGCTAATTTCCAGGTCCCATGGGTAATGAATCATTGTTCAGCAACCTGGGAACCTCTATTCTTGTGTGTCCTCATAGGCATCACTTTCTAGCAGAGCACAACCCAGGGGACTCAGGCTGCCCCCTCCTTAAAGCACGCTGCTTCCTATCCCACACTGAATTGAGAAGGGAAGAGGTGAGCTGGCTGCCATTTTAGCTCTTCTACATCACTTTCATGGCATTACTTACTGCCATTCTAGACTAGAATGGATGTTGTTTTTTGCCTTTAAGAGTTAGACTGCCCAGAATGCCTGGGATTCATTGTACGTCTAATGACTTTCATGGTGTTTCCACATCTCTCACCTCCAGCCTATCACTGTTACCTCCTGCCTTCATGGCAGCATCAGAGCCTCTTGGCATTATTTATTGCATGTCAGTGACATCAACAGAAGGAGGACCGACGTCCTTCTGAAAAGCAATTGCTTATCTCTTGCTGCTCCAAGGTGTGTGTGTGGATAATTACCTTCCCTATCTATAGTTGTAATGCTGGTTAGAAATAAGCTATTTGATAGTCTGGTTAAGAATCTACTCAAAAGGATAATTTTCCCATTCCTATTTATAGAATAGGCAACAACAATATCTAACACTGCTGAGTGCTTACTGTATGCTAAAACAGCTAGACGGTTTGCATGGATTATCTCATTGAATCCTCACAATTAATTAAGTAGATACTATAATTATTCCCAATGTATGCATAAAGACTAAGCAGCCAAATAATATTCCCAAGGTCAGACAGCAAGCAATTCAGAGAATTAGGACATAAATATAAGTTGGATCTGGTTTTATATCCTAAGCTATACTTCCCTGAAGGTATCCCTTCTGTTTCAGGACATGGAGAGATATTTTCCACATAGGTCTTCCTGTGGAGTCAACCACCATCACTGACTACACACCAGGCTTCCTACTCCAGTACATCCTCCTATGTTTTCCCAGTGCCAATGCTGTCCCAAGGAGCTAAATTGCCTATTTCATGTGGGAAATAGTTCCCTCAGCCCAGAAAAGGACCGCAGAGTGCGAGGAGTTTTTGTCATGTTGAAAAGACCAAACTTTTTAATAAAGTTGCCAGTTTCTCAGAAACAGTTAGTCAGACTCTGAAATAATGTAAGATAGTTGGGTATTGCTTCTACTTAGTGATCACCAAGCATAGTTTCTATTTTGGTACCATGCTTTACTCAGTTCCTGTCACTTGTGACCCCAAAGAAAGAAACTTCTGTGAGTGTTTCTTTTTTGTTCTTGTTGCTTAGAGGGTAGAAGGAGGATATGAATAAAGAATGATATTAGTATAAAATTTAGCAGGGTCTAATTCAGTGACTATTTTTTCTCTGTGTCTGTGATAAACAAGACACAGTGCTGGACGCTTGGCAGAATCCAGGGAGGAAGTAAACACAAACCACCTGCACCTGTTAGGAACAAGAACCATTGAACGTATTCATAGATGACACCATCTGTAGCTTGCTCCATGAGAAATATTCATCAAACATATTCATAGACACCATTGCTTGGAGCTTGTTACATGGAAAATATCCATCGAACATATTCAAAGATGCATTTAACTTATTCATAGATGTCCTTGAGTGCAGCTTGCTCCATGGAAAACATTCCACCAAAGATATTCAAAGACGTCATCATTTGGAGCTTGTTCCATGACAAGGTACCAATTTACATAGGAAATATTTATGGTAAAAATATGTGCTACACACTCTCCAGAACTTCAATGAATTCTTTTCTGAATTATTAAATTTTTTAATTATTATAGATTCTGCCACTTTCCTCTTCTAAATTTCAAACATATGATTTTTGACAAAGCACTAGTTGAGGTTTCACAGTTAAAATTATCTCCCAACTGACAGTGGTGAGGAACTATGGGGCGGGGTGGGGAGGGGAAGGGGAGTGGGACTAACAGCAGTCAATATCTGTTTGGGGACAGGGAGACACCCTTATTAACAAGGGTGCCTGAACGATGCACATTTGTATACCTAACTTTAACTGTACCCCACAATTTTATAATAAAAAATATGTTTTTAAAAAAAATTATCCCCCAAATGATCTCACACCTGTCGGGAACATTATCTCAGAAATTTCTCTAGTGAAACTGGAAAATAAAATGTTAATCTCTCACATTTTCTGCTCTTGGCCTATCCTCTGTGTTACTGACTTCTCCTTAAAAAAGAAAAAAAAGTCTTGAAGCTAGAACAGAGTGTAATCACAGTTTTTGAGCCAGGGTGTTAAGGGTATATTATAAATAGAAAAAGAAGGTGAGTGAAAAAAGTAATTCAAACTCAACACTGGAGGATACATTTTCCTTGTCAAGTCAATAATATAAAATTTCTAATGTAAACTCTTTATTCACCTTATGCCAACCCAAAGCCCTCCTAGTAAATTATACGAAATTCTACTTAATCCTATTATCTCACTTAATTGTTTGCCATTTCTTACTAATGATTAATTCGAAATGGTTTTTAAATCATGTTACATAATTTGAATTCTAAACATCTCTTTTGCAAGATGCACGACGTTTTATCAGTCTTCACATTAGAATCTGACCATTAAAACTCTTATATTTAATTTAGTTTTGGGGTGCTTTAGAAAATGTGTGCTTAAAAGTTATTAAGTTGGCTCAAAGTTACATTATTATGATTAACTAACTGTAGGAGCAATTATTATATTGCAGAGATCAAGCTCAGTAATGTAATTATGTAATCTTTTATGTGACATTAATAACACAATCATAAACTTATTATATTTATGAATATAGAAAATTACAAAGTTTTCCTAAAAGAAGAGATATGGAGCAATTCCCAATATTTAACATTCAGTGGCTAAACAGTGTACATAACTGCACATAGTGTACCATCATTTATTTTTAAAAAGGATATGCATGCATATAATATACAAGATAAATTGCCAGATATGGTGGTTCATGCCTGTCATCCCAGCACTTTGGGAGGTGGAGGCAAGAAGATTGCCTGAGCCCAAGAGTTCAAGACCAGCCTGGGCAACTTGGCAAGGCCTCATCTCTACAATAAATCAAAAAATTAGCCAGGTGTGGTAGTGCACGCCTGTAGTTCCAGCTACTTGGAAGGCTGAAGTGGAAGAATCGCCTGAGCTCAGCAAGTTGAGGCTGCAGTGAACATGAGCATGCCACTGCCCTCCAGCCTGGACAACAGAGTGAGATTCCAACTCAAGAAAAAAAAATATATATGTACACATCATATATATATATATGTGTGTGTGTGTGTGTGTGTGTGTATATCTATATATATATAATCATAGCTATGTATATATATCAAATTTATCCTGTGGAAGCTGGTGAGATTTCTCTAATCACATTCTGAGTTGTTTTTGCATGCCTAAGAATGTCACTAAAAACCCAGGTTCTCTTGTTTCAATTAGTTCCTGTTTTGTTTCTGTGGTTGAAGGTGAATTCTCAAGCCTTTGCTTCATGACTTTCATCAAGAGACACCTGCTAAGCCTTAGCTACAGGGAATACTGTACTGAGAATTGTCCCTTCTGACAACTCAGGGTCCAAAATCCACGTGGGAGGCTCTCTCACATCGCTCTTCAAAACCTGAAGAAACACTTTAGGGTGGCAACACAGGCATCAGTAGGTGCTGGCGGGGTTTGGCTATTTATACTCAGAGCTGTGATCTCCACTCCACTCACTCATGATGGATCCTAGAGAAGTCAGGTTAAGAAGGGAGGGCTAGAGTCGCCTCAGGGCTAAGATGTGCTAGCACCTGCTTGTGCTGAAAATTTAAAGACTCATGTTATCTTCTCATGGTTAGATTTATATTTCACTCTGACAATCAGCTAGTGACAGGGAAAAGCATGGGAACTGAGACTAGCATAAAGCCTGGAAGGAAGATAGTTGCATGAGTGAGAAGAGGCCGTTGAGAGCAGGGGACTTCATAGGGGGTGCAGAGTCAGGCCAACTTGCTCAAGCCGCCCACTCAAGCTGTGGCTGTGTCAGTGCTGATAAGGTTCAATATGACTGGTTGAGAAGGGCTCCGTGGCAGCCATGTGCACAGAGTGGGTGGATGGTGGGCTTGTGTCAGAGTGCAGCACCCAGCAAGCCCTGGAGTTGTACTTGTTGTTGTATTTATTTTTGAGTGTATGTTAAATGGCTTGAAGATGTATTATTCTAGCAAGCACACAATTGTTACTAAGATCATTAAGTTTGCACAGGAATCTAGGGGTGAGGGGTGTTCGACTGATGATAGAGATTGTGAGAAGGTAGAACCACACCGGCATATCCACTGACTCAAGCAGGGACAGATCAACACAGAGCTGGCAGCAAGAGATGCCACTTCTGAGCAGCTGCCAGGTCCCTGCACCTGCTGGGTGCAGGTAACTTGTTTGTCAAAGGAAAATTTCCATCCCCAAGTGTAGCGAGGTCACCATGTACCTTGGTGGCATATCTCAATCAGTGCTGTTGAACCTTCAAAAAAGGAAAAGACCAGAAAAGAGGGATTAATTCACTCTACTTTCTGAAGTTGCTCCAACTGCATGAAATTTATCTGTGGTTGCGGCTCTTAAAGTGCCCAAACAGACCAAAGCATTATTCACATCATTGTCAGAGTTAACTAGCTTCAATGTGGCATGCCAATATATACATCCAACAGCTGTTTTAACTTCTCCCTACAGCAGAACATAACTCATGACATTAGAGGCTGGCACCTGCTGCCCATTTATTGACTCATGGCCGTTTAAAAGGAGTCGACATCCTAATCCCTATGATGAACCTTGTCAGCACCTCTGACTGGGTCTCCAAAATCAGATCTAGAGATGAGAGTGTCAGTACAGGTAGCTACCTTGTGTGGGAATCTTTGGAAGCTTCTAAACAGAGAAGGGAAGGAAGGAAGGCCCTGGCCTCTGCAGTACAGCTGCCTGGCGGCTGAGGCTCAGGCCCTGGGCACCATGGGAGACAGTGGCAAAGAAGCTATTTCTTGCTGCGGGGGGGTGGGGGAAGGAGGCTGCCTTACTCATCCCATAACACTCATCTCTCATGGACCAACGTCTCTGCCCTCGGCTGCCTTTCAGATCCATCAAGATAAAGCCCCAAGGGGGAGAACAGCAGGTGCTTCCAGGAAACACCACTGAAGTATCGTGAGTCGGAGAGAGGTGAACATTGGCAGCAGGAAAGCTAAAAGCAGTCTGGCTACTGTCCACCCAGCACCCCAGAGCACAGCCTGGAAGAGAGAAGGCCAAGCAGCTCCCAAATGTGTGGGCCACAATCTCTACTTCCCCTCCTTCTGGGAATAGACCGCTGGCCCTGTGAAATCACTACATTTCCCCTTGATGCTAAAGATGAGGAAAACTAAAAATAAGACGTCCATTGGCCTTGACCATGTGTGTTCAGTCTCATTTCCTCACTGGCAGTTGGACAGCGGGCCGTGAATCATACCTGGGCCCATAAGAGTGGGCTGTAGGACATGAGGGGAGGAGGCAGGCCAGAGGGAAACCTTTATGCAGAGCCGAGGCTTGGAGTTCACAAGGCCAAGCTGGAAGGGGACTTTCCTTAAAGTCCAACTATGTACAAAATCAAAAACAAAGGAGGCCCATTAAGAATGAAGGTCACCAAAGCTAACAGGCCAAAGAGTAGACATAGAACTAGCTGCCTCAAAGTAAACCCTGTTGCTGTGACAAATCATCCTCCAATTCTCCATAGTTTCAGGTGAGGACTGTTTCTCCCTCGTGTAAAAGGCACTGTTTTTCCCAACCCCGACTCATGTTCCTTTGTTCTGTGGTTCCACCATTTGGAACAGCAAGTTTGCTGGATCCTCTGATGCTGGATGGCAGATTAGAAAAGCAGAAGGCAAAAGACTAAATGAGAAAGTACCACGTGGAAGGTCTGAACATGGCACGCATTTCTCTGGCCCACAGACCAGTGGCAACAGCTGTCACCCTTCCCTCACATAAATGCAGGAGGACTGGGGAACAAACATCCTGATTTAGAAGGAATCTCCCGGCAAACTCTTTGTGCTATGCAAGGGGTCACGAGTCTGGTAGAGAATTAGCCAGCTCTGCTGGTAAGCCAAATCTAAACAGCTCAATACAACAAGGCATTGCTGGAAGTGGAGCTCAGTAAGTTTGGATAGAGTGGACAATGTGCCAACACTGACACCAGCCAGGGACCAGATGCATCCAGTGTGGTCATCCCTGTCTGTTAGGACAAGATCCAGTTGATGACAGCACCAGCGTGAAATGAACAATATGATAAAACTGATCAATCAAAGAAAAAAATCCCAGATGAAAGTCAGGGTTTCTTTCCCTCCATTTCTCTCATCCAAAGATGGCTGCCTGGAACAAAATTCAATCCAAATGTGAATTCTACTTAATATCGCCAATAGAATTTTTCATTGGGCTTGTTCTGCATTCAGTGATAAAGGCAGCACACAATTATTTTCGATTGGACCAATGAGATTGTGCTGGGAAGTCTCTGAAGATTGTCTGCTGAGTGCCAGTTGTTAATGAATCACATTTGTCTTCCTTGATTAAGTCTGCTATTACCCCCGTTTAGTCCTGTCACCAACCCTTTAGCAAGAATTTTCATATCACTGTTTAGATGAGAAATTAGCCTACGAGAGCAGCACTCATCAATCAGGAGGCAGTTTATTTAATACAGTTTACAGCTTATGAGTTCAAAAACTGTAGCCTCATACATTAGAAATGGATCACTGTCCTAGACAGACAATCAGGAGGTTCAGCTCACTTGACAGGCATGGAGAAATGACTTTGAGTGTGAGATATGCACTTGGAGAAGGGCTGCAGTATCACAAGCCTGCAGCAGAGTATTGGGAGGCTTTTGCTTCTGATTAGGAAACCCCTTTGGTTTAAGTAAGGGCTTCGTTTTAGGGAATGAACCATGCCTTCCCACAACACTGGCAACCAGAACGTTCCAGATGAAATTCTAGAATAGACTCACCCCTTTGTGATGCCAGATGTGTTTTCTTGTCTGTGGCATCTTTAAAGCAACTCCTAGAGAATATTGATCTGCTCCTTGAAATCAGGAAAAGCAAGATGTCTGTGAAAACCTGACTTCTGCAGAGCACTGGGGCTTCCATTTAGTGACTGTGTGTAAATAGCGCAGAAAAAAGCAGAGCTTTGACAGTAGTTACACATCTACACAACTACAGACACTCAATGATTCTGGCTCCAGGAGGACTTTAGAAGGCCCCAACTGGCAGGACTTGTTGGTGATTTGATGGTGTCAAAGACTGTGGGTATTTTCAAGAATTCTACTTTATGTTACAATGTGTTGAAAGAGCCAGACTTATAGAACTGCTGTCCATAACATTACTTCACTGAGGGCTATCACTCTAAATTCATCTTACTTATGACGCACTTTATTTTCCAAATCAATACTTAACCAGTAAAGAGTGTTATCTGTGTATTTGGTTGAGCTGGGAGAGGCAATATTGAGAAAACTTTTATTAGAAGCTCTCAATTCTGCCTCCCCTTGGTCTTCATCTTAAGTCTGAGAAGGAGAATGCCTTTGAAGAACTTTTGAGCCAGAGAACACTAGCTGCCATCAGGACACATAAGCTTGACCATTACAGTCACCCCTTGGTGACTACTTGGAGATATATAACTCCAACTTTTGCAATCATTTTTGAAATTTTCAATGTCTTCATGTGATATTGAACCCTATATTAAACAATAGTCTAGTTTTACTGAATAATAGGGTATGTATTTTTAAACATATATATTACAGATTTACTGAATAATAGGGTATGTATTTTTAAACATATTACAGACAAATCTCCTCATGATAAGATAGAATTTAACACCTTTTAACTTACACTACAAAACTCAGTTTTTTACAAACTGATGTTCTCGAGATAGATTCATCTAACTCATAGTTGGTGGAAATTGAGATACAATACAAAACAAAAATATAAATAAAAACACATGCCCTAATTCAACCCCTATATTCGTCTACTATGCCATGCTACGCTATTCTGTAGCTGTTTGAATCTAAGACTAGCTCATATTAACATTTCAAGAGATTGAACAATATTCACAATTATTTGAAAAATGCAAAGAAGCAAATCAAAAAGTATATTCAGTTTTGAACCTACCTATCTGTTCCTATCAGGAGAGGTTAAGTTAGTTGCAATAATAAATTAACTTGGACATCTCCCTTGCCTGATGCCATGATTTGTTTCTTACTCATCATGCATGTGCATTTCAGTCAGTGGAGTCTCTGTCTACATAGTCTCTAGGGACTCGGGCTGGTAGAGGCTCATCTTCTAGCTGCACATCTGAAACACACAGTTTCCTCCAGCACTGAAGCAGGGGAGGCATGACTGGAGAATTGGGAACATGGTTGGCTCTATAGCATTACTAAAAACAAGGTCACATTCTCTTTAGTACCAAAATTATGAATCTTAAACCTCCTGGTCAGAGCTATTGCCTTCAGCATGGCTACCTCCATGCCAGTGATGGATCATCAGTATTTCTGACAGCAAAAGCTGAAACTGTCCTGTGCAAAAATGGGCGCTGAATTGGTCATCTTCTTTGGCTGGTCATATTCTTGTTATCTTTTGCCATCGTCACTGATGACCTCAGCCATGATCTGTATCTGTAGTCGTTTCTCTAGAATAATGTTTCTCCATTTGTCTGGAGATGGGGAGACACCAATTATCAACAAGGGGGCCTGAATGAAGCATATTTGTATACCTAACCCTTGACTGTACCCCACAACATCAAAATAAAAAATATCAATTATTTTTAAAAAATAAATAAATAACCACAAAAAAAAGAAAAATGTTTCTCAAAATTATATTCAGAATGGGTTTTCCATAGCAACCTAGTTATTGCCATTCTTTAGAAACAAAGCATTTTCAGTTCAATTCACAGGATGACTTGGCTGGTAGAGGGGTCCAGCCACACTCCCTCCCCAAGTTCTATAATCTACAGTTGCACCTACAACCCAACCCACCCCTTATGACCCATCTCTTAGGGCTTCCTGCCTCTCACATTAATGACTCTGGCAGACATCCTCAAAGGAAAAAATAGAAGCAATGTAGCTGTCCTTTGCATCCTAAGAGACTCCCCCCCATTACATGCAAGGATGTAGGTCCTTGAATACGAAAAGATATAAGTGAAATGATACTGCCCTTCCATCCTACATTCTCCAAGGATCAAAGGGCACTGCCTTTGCCCAACCAGTATGTTAAATATGTTGCTGTTGATAGGTAAAAATCTCTCCCTCTTCATCTTCTCTCATTAGCACTGGCTTCTGCACATCCTCAGAGCCTGATACTGTTTATACTATGAATGAACATCCTGTTACTATGAATGAACAGCGTTTCATTAGCATCATCAGTGTATGCAAATACATGCTAAAATTTAAATTATAAAATGTTTCTGCATTTTAATAATTAGAAACAGAATTCAATAATATTTTAGGTCAAGAAATACAAAGCTGATATAATTTTGATTAGTTAATTTCAAGTAATCATAAGAACAGTTTTTCATGTTTAATATTTCTTCAACTTTAAAAATTTCACACCTGGTTGATCTCAGATTCTATAGTTTGCTACACATCCTATCACAATATGTTGGGTCATTAGTTTAAAAAAACTCACGTAAAATGTTTGATACATTTCAAAATCATAATCAGATTTGGTCAAATAATTTATGGTTACATAAAGATTGACTGCTATTTAAACAAAAGAAAAAAATGTTAAAACTCTTTAAAGAGCACACAATAGGTAAAAATAAGTGTGGCATTTTCTCCCAGTAAGAAATTCCTGAAAATTCCTACAGCTGGCCAGGTTCTGCAGATGTTCAGACTCACCGCAGAGACATCTTAAGTTGGATGCCAGAAATCTGGTGCGAAAGAAAAAGTGAGATTTACACTTAAACATCCTGATTCCTCATCACACAGGATTCTGTATGGCTATATTATTTCATTACTCATGGTTTCTGAATATTTATTTAAAAACAATTCTTAGAAGATATAAGATATATCGTTCAATGCTTGGCATAAAAATTACTAAATAATACCAAAATTTGTGAGTACTGCCTTCAAGAAGCTCATACTTGTTTAGAAAAAAACCACAGTGAGCTAGTTAAAAAAGTAAAAGGAATAGGTTTCTCAAGAATAAATCCTGACCTTTTCAATGCTACTTCCATGGCAGATGTTCCTTCAAGCTGTGAATGTCGGAATTGATCATTATGAGAACACGACAGTGAATATAGGTCAGTGGCAGGATTTGTTGCCACCTCAGGAGATAAATGACTTGCTGGACAGTACCCAATCGAGGTAGAATGGGCTGTGAAAATGCTCACGCTGAGAGGCACACAAGGCTCTGAAACAAGTCAGCAGATGAAGCAAGGTAGGCAGAGACACAGGACCCAGAGCAGGGAGATCAGAGGGCATGGAGTCAGCGAGGAGGCACACGATGCTTCTTTCTGGGAGAGCTAGGAGATTTCCAGTGGAGCTCAGGGACCCAAGGACCTTTCTCACTGATTCATTCATGAGGGGGAAATTGTGGGTTCAGACTTAAGACTTCAAATTTATTGAGATATTGGACATGGGATATTCAGAATATGGACTTTGAACCAAGGTACAAAATCTGGTTATTGAGACTGGGATCTTGGTATCCTATGTCTTCTCCTACTTTCCCCATAGTATCTTCCAGTTGCTTCCTAAAGTCCATACTATCAAGATATGGCCATGAACTAATTTCTGATAAAGCAATCCAGTATAGGGAAAACAGCAGAGACGGGAAGTTAGAAAACTTGGGTGATTCTGTTTGTAATTAGCAATGCAGTATAGCCAACATTACTTTCTGTCTTTGGACCTCAGCTTTCTCATCTTTAAAAAGCCGTTCTAAGATCTTTCTCAGTTCTAATATTTCTGCAGTCTCTCTGGTTCTATTTTACTTGTCAAAAAATAAAAAGTAAATTTTACCTCCCAGCAAATTTTTACTATTTTCTTTTCTGAATATTTGATCATGAATGAATTTAGAAAATGATATTGTAGAAGATTTGTTATTGGAGCTATTGGAATATTATTGTTACATCTACAGCCCTTATCAAAGCAAACCATGACAATTCCTCTTAAGACTTTTTTTTTTGCAGTCACTCACAAACACATGTTTTAAAATAGAAAACAAGAACATTGTAATTGTCTGAGTTAGACACTTCTGTTGTGTTTTATGTGTGCAGTCCTAGTGGATAATGTTAAAAGATGGATAGTCTTTTCCCTGAGCTTGCTTCTTTTTTGTGTAAATTACAACAATTGCTTCAGGGATTGGGTATTTGGAGAAGCCACAACATAATCAACATTTTAATGCTGTTTCATGGCAGCCTAGGACTCTTTGAATTAGTGGCTAGATTAACTATTCACAGGTGTAAGCATTCCACTCCTAACTGGCTTTCACAGTCCTGGTCACTGAGGGAATAAATTCTCCTGGTTGGTTTGAAGGCTTATCAAAATAATTTCTTGAATGTAAGTGACCCCAGCATTCATAACTGGGCTTTACTTCTATCCAATGCCACTTCTACACTCTGCTAAAATAATAATAGGTGTGAATTGTTTATCATCCTTTAATATAAAAAACGATTTCAACCCTATATCATTTAGCTGCATTTGCTAAGTTGTGTGGCTATTTATGTATGTTTCTAACCAGTCTTAAGTTTGTTTATACCATAAAACTTTCCAGGCAGGTGCTAAAAACCACCATCTCAAGAAAACTACCTTCATAAATACCTCCAAACACTTGCTATAACTCATTCAAACAACAAATACCTTGGATTTTGTCTTGGTCACTGAAGTTTCAATTGAAATCTCAACTAAAACAAGCCCCAGATCAATTTTAAGTTCATTAGTTTCTCTATCATCATAATTATTTTTATTTTATTTTTCTTATTTAAAAAAAGACATCAATTAGGTCAAGTCTCCTTTTGACCACTATTCCTGCCTGTTGGACCCCTCCCCGGAGACTACCACTGTTGAAAGATTGATGTATGTCCCTTATTTTATTTAGATAGATTTTTTTCTAAAAATAAGAATTGGGTCTCAGATGGCCCAATCCCCAGTTAGTGAATATTGTGCCCCACAGGTAGTTTCTGAGCCCTCAACTCCCCTTACACCAGTATCTATTATTTCTATCTTTGTGACCATTTAGTTCCCACATATAAGCAAGAACTTGCAGTGTTAGATATTCTGTTTCAGAGTCAGTTTGTCAATTTACTTTTGAAGTCAGTCAGTTCTCCCACTCTACTCATGTTGCTGCAAAGGACATAATTTCATTCTTTTGTGTGACTGATTGGTTGATGGGCATTTAGGTTGATTTTACTTCTTTGAAATGGTGAATTGGGCTGTGATGAACATGCAGTTGCAGTTGTCTTTTTTATATAACAACCTCTCTTTCTTAGGGTAGTACCTAGTAGTGGGATTACTGAGTCAAACAGTAGATCAACTTTAAATTCTTTGGGAAATCTCTATACCACTTTCCATAAAAGTTATGCTAATTTACACTCCCACCAACAATATGTAAGTGATCCCTTTTCTCCACAGCTGCTCCAGCATCTTTTTTTTTTTCATCATGGTCATTCTGACTGATGTAAGGTGGTACCTCATTGTGGTTTTAACTCGCATTTTCCTGACTATGAGTGATGTTGAGCATTTTTTCATGTTTGGGGCCCATTTGTATATCTTCTTTTGAGCGATGTCTGTTCATGCCATTTGCCTACTTTTTAATTGGGTTATTTGCTTTTTTCTTGTTGATTTGTTTATTTGTAGATTCTGGATGTTAGTCTTTTGTCAAATGTATAGTTTGTGAATATCTTCTCCTATTCCATAGGTTGCCTACTTGCTTTGTTGATTATCTATGTTGCTGTGCCAAAGCTTTTTAGTTTAATTAAGTCCTACTTATTTATTTTTATTTTAGTTGCATTTGCTTTTGGGGCTTTAGCCTAGGCCAATGTCCAGAAGAATTTTTCCTAAGTTTTCTTCTAGGATTTTTATGGTTTCTGTTCTGATATTTAAGTCTTTAATCCATCTTGAGTTCATTTTTTGTATATGGGGAGAGATAAGGATCAAGTTTCATTTTTATGCATGTAGCTATTCAATTTTCCCAGCACCATTTGTTATATAGGGTGTTCTTTCCCCAGAGTATGTATTTTAACTGCTTTGTCAAAGATTAGTTGGCTATAGGTATTTGGGTTTATTTCTAGATTCTCTATTCCATTCGTCAATGTATATGCTCTTGTTCCAGTACCATGTTGTTTTGGTTACTTCAGCCTTGTAGTATAATTTTAAATCAGGTTATGTGATGCCTCCAGTTTTGTTCTTTTTGCTACAGATTGCTTTAGCTATTCTGACTCTTTTTTGGTTCTATATTAATTTTAGGATTTTTTTTCTAATTCTGTGAAAAAAATAATATTGATAGTTTAACAGGGATTACATTGAATCTGTAGATTATTTGGGGAAATATGGTCATTTTAATAATGTTGACTCTTCCAATCCATGAGCACGGGGTGTTCTCCATTTGTTTGTGTCTTCTGCAATGTCTTTCATCAGTTTTATAGTTCTCCTTGTAGAGATCTTCTACCTCCTTGAATAAATGTATTCGTAGGTATTTTAGTTTTTTGACTGCTATGGAATTGAGTTCTTGACTTGATTCTCAGCTTGGTGCTATATTGGTGTATAGCAGTGATACTGATTTGTGTGTGTTGATTTCATACCCTGAAACTACTGAATTCATTTATCAAGTCTAGGAGTCTTTTGGAGGAGTCATTAGCGTTCCCTAAGTATAAGATCATATTATCAGCATACAGAGATAGTTTGATTTATTCTTTTCCAATTTGGATACTCTTTATTTCTTTTTCTTGCTTGATTGCTCTGGCTAAGATTTTCAGTACTATGTTGAATAATAGTGATAAAAGTGGGCATCCTTGCCTTGTTCTAGTTCTGAGGAGGAATGTGTTCAACTTTTCACTGTTTAGGATGACATTGGTTGTGAGCTTATCAAATATAGCTTTGAATATTTTGAGGAATGTTCCCTCTATGCCTATTTTGCTGAGTGTTTTTATCATGAAGCAATAGTGGATTTTATCAAATGGTTTTTCTGCATCTATTGAAATAATCATATGATTTTTGTTTTTAATACTGTTATGTAGTGAATCACGTTTATTGACTTGTGTATGTTGAACCATCCTTGCATCCCCGGGATAAATCCCACTTGGTTGTGGTGTATTTTTTTTTTAATGTGCTATTGAATTCAGTTTGCTAATAATTTGTTGATGATCTTCACATCTATGTTCATAAAGGATATTGGTCTGTAATTTTCTTCTTCTTCTGTTTTTGTTTTATTTTGTCTTTTCCTGGCTCTGTTATCAGAGTGATACTGGCCTCATAGAATGAGTTAAAGAGGACTTCCTACTCTTCAATCCTGTGGAATAGTTTTAGTAAAATTGGTGACAGTTCTTCTTTGAAGAACAGGTAGAATTCAGCTGTGAGTCCATCAGGTCCTGAATTTTTTTGCTATTGTTGAGAGACTTCTAATTACAGTTTCAATCTCATGATTTGTTATTGGTCTGTTCAGAATTTATATTTCTTCCTGATTCAAGGTTGGAGGCTCAACCTCATGACTTGTTATTGGTCTGTTCAGGATTTATATTTCTTCCTGATTCAAGGTTGGAGGCATTGTATGTTTCCAATGATTTAACCATTTCCTCTAGATTGTCTAGTTGTTTGTAAAGTAGTGTTCATAATAGTCTCAGATGATCTTTTGAATTTCCATTGTATCAGTTGCAATGTCTTGTTTCTCATTTCTGATTGAGCTAATTTGAGTCTTCTCTTGTTGTTTGTTAATTTATCTAGCTAGTGGTCTACCAATTTTATTTACCTTTTCAAAGAACAACTTTTTTGTTTTATTGATCTTTTGTATTTTTTTACTTCAATTTAATTTAGTCTTGCTCTGATCTTTGTTATTTATTTTCTTCTGCTAGCTTTGGATTTTGTGTGTTCATGTTTTTCTATGTGATGTTAAGTTGCCAATATATGATCTTTTGGTCTTATTAGTGTAGGCCTTAAGCACTTTAAATTTTCCTCTGAGTATAACTTTGGCCGTGTCCCAGAGGTTTTGTAATTTGTTTGATTTTTATTATTCATTTCCAGGAATTTTAAAATTTCCATTGTGGTTTCATTGTTGACCCATGGATCATTCAGGAGCAAATTGTTTAACTTCTATGTCTTTGTTTGGTTTTGCAAGTTCTTCTTGGAGTTGATTTCTAGTTTTATTCCACTGAGGTTTGAGATGGTGCTGGATATGATTTTCACTTTTTTGAATTTTTTGATACTTGGTTTGTGGCCTATCATATGGTCTATCTTGGAGAATGTTTCATGTGGTGAGAAAAATGTATATTCTGTAGTTTTAGAATGACATATTCCTTAGATGTCTGTTAGTTCCATTTCCTTTCAGTACTGTTTAACTATTATTTTCCTTTGTTGACTTTCAACCTTGATGATCTGTCTATTGCTGTCAGTAGAGTGTTAAAATCTCCCTCTAGTATTGTATTGATCTCTAACCTTTTTTTAAAGGACTACTAGATTGTTTTATAAAGCTGGGAGCTCTGATGTTAGGCACATACATATTTTAAATTGCTATGTCTTCTCATTGAATGAATCCCTTTATCATTATATAATAGCCATTTTTGCCCTTTTCTACTGTTGTTAATTTAAAGTCTGTCTTATTTTATATGCAAATGGTTATTCCTGTTCATTTTTGGTTTTCATTTGCATGAAATATTTTTCTCCATCCCTTTACCTTGAGTCTGTAGAAGTTTTTGTGAGTTAAGTGGGTCTTTTAAAGGCAGCAGATAATTGGATTGTATTTTTTAAATCTATCCTGCTAGTTTATATCTTTATATAGGGACATTAGAACTATTTGTGTTCAGAGTTAATAATGATATGTAAGGTGCTATTATATTTATCGTACTGGTTTAAAAATTTATTTATTTAGTTTCTCCATTGTGTTGATTTTCCATAAAGCCTGTGTACCTTACCATTTCCAGCATTTTCCTACTGATGAATTTTGACCTTTTTTTTCAGTATTTAGAACTCCTTTGAGAATTTCTTGTAGAGCCAATGTAGGTGACAAATTCCCTCAGTGTTTGCTTGTCTGTGAAGGACTTCATTTCCCCTTATTTGTGAAAATTTATTATGTGAGATACAAAATTCTTGGCTGATAGTTTTTCTGTTTGAGGAGATTGAAGATGAGATCCAAATTTTTTTGGTTTGTAGGGTTCCTTCTGAGAAGTCTGCTGTTGGTCTTATAGGTTTATGTTTGCAAGTTATTTGACTCTTTTGTCTCACTGCTCTTAAAATTCTTTCCTTCACATTAACTTTGCATAGCTGGATGATTACATGTCTTGGGGATGACTTTTTTACAATGAATCTTCTGGGGGTTCTGTGCTTCTCATATGTGGGTATTTAGATATCTGGCAAAACCTGAGACGTATTCTTCCAGTATTCCTTCAAATAGATTTTCCAATCCTGATGCTTTGTGTTCTTCAGGAATGCCTATGTTTCATAGGTTTGAGCATTTTACATAATCCCACATTTCTTGGAGACTTTGCTCCATTTTTTTAATTCCTTTTGTTTATTGTTGTCTGATTTTGTTAATTCAAAAGACTTGTTCACTTTCTGATTCTTTCTTCTGCTTGTTCTAGGCTACTGTTCAAACTTTCTACTGCATTTTGTAAATCCATAAATGCTTCTTTCAGTTCCAGAATTTCAACTTTTTTGGGGGGTGTGGATGGGAGTTCACCTCTTTGGACAATTTTTCATCCATGTCCTGAATAGGTCTCTTTAAAATTTCTTTATGTTGGTTTTCAATTTTCTTCTGAAGTTCATTGATTAATTTAGAAAAAAACCTTTTGAATTCTATGTTTGGAATCTTAAAAAATTCATTTTTGTTAGGGTTTGTTGCTGAAGAATTGGTGTGATCATTTGGGTGTGTTGGAGTACTCTGTTTTTTCATATTGTTAGAATTATTTTTCTGATTCCTTCTCATTTAGATAGATTATTTTTTTAGACTTCTATGGGTGTATTTATTTACATAGTTATTTCAGTAGATAATATACACAATGTGGTTTCCAAAAATTGCAAATTGTATTAATTAGAATACAAGAAAAATATCTGTTTCTCACATTCTAATCCTGATTTTACCATAGGCAACCACTGTTAGCAAGTGATTATTTATTATTCAAGAGATAACTAGAGACGGTAAGATGGCGACCGCATAGATGGATTCCTGAGATTCTCCGAACGTGAGTTTCCCAAAAAGACTATTACTTTTCTTCCTGCAGCCCCCCGCCCACCTCCACCTGCACTGGTACGAGGCTTGGGGACTTTTGGTCCCACACAGGGCCAGACATCGCCACCGGACCAGCTACTCCACTGGCTGGCTGGGGAATTCGAAATCCCAGATCACAGCTCCATCCCTGGCCACAGCGTGGAGACCAGCACCCAGCACGAAGCTGTGGGTCATGCAGGGAGGCTCTGAGTGCCCACCCCTTAGAGATACCGGTCCCATTTCTGGCTAATGTGCCCTGGGAGGGACTTAGAGCCACCACCTGCCCTCTGGAGCTTTGGAAATCAAAAGCCCTTGGCCCACCCAGGCTGAGGCACTCAGCGTGCACAACCACAAGCCTGTGTAAGGGGGAAGAACCCCAAGCTGGTGTAAGGTGCTGATCACAGGCTTCCAGCTCCAGAGGAGGAAACACTCAACCCTGTCCTCCACCCCAGCTGGCTGGAGGCACCCCAGATTCAGTGCCCAGCTGTGAAGCTGCTCCTGCCTAGAGACCCACAGGAGCCTCCTAAAAGTAAACCACCACCTCCGCCATTTTCAAGGCATATT
>NW_007231065.1:215702-216766 GCF_000164805.1 Carlito syrichta | reverse complement strand
GAGAAAACTGAGTTTGGAATGCAAACAATGAAGAGCCCTGCCCAGAATGAATGGTCTCAAAATACAACCCTAGACATCAAGACATTAATGGAGAGATTAAAAAGAATTGAAGAGACTCAAGAAGAAACTAGAAAGGAGCTTATCTGAGATAACAGAATAAAGAATACTGTGAATGAAATAAACAATAAACTGATAAGCATGGAAAACAGAATTACCCAAGCAGAAGAAAGAATCGCAGAGCTTGAGGACCAAAATATAAAAATAACCCAAACTCTCCAAAACACAGAAAACAAGCTCAAAAAGACATTTAAAAAAACCTGCAAGAGATAAGCGATTACCTCAAGAGGCCTAACCTAAGAGTAATTGGTCTGCCTAAGGCAGAAAAAGAGACAGAGACTACATTGGAACAAACCTTCCATGAGATCATTCAAGAAAACTTCCCTTATCTAATCAACGATGCAAAAACTCAAACAGAAGAAATCCAGAGAACCCCTGCAAGACAACAAATGAGAAAACCAACTCCTAGACACATAATAATTCGCCTAAAGAGAGTAGGCATAAAAGAAAAAATCCTAAAGGCAGCAAGAGAAAAAGGTCAGATTACCTACCATGGAAAACCAATTAGAATAGCAGCAGATTTATCTACAGAAACTCTGCAGGCTAGGAGAGCTTGGAGCCCTATCTTCAAAGACCTAAAAGATAAACAATTTCAACCAAGAATAACCTACCCTGCCAGATTAAGCTTCATCGGCGAGGGAGAATTAAAATCTTTCCCAGATATCCAATCCCTAAGAACCTACGCTGCCACCAAACCATCTCTACATGAAATACTTAAGAAAGTACTAAACACAGAAGAAAAGGGGAAAAAAAGAGCAACATTTTTCACAAGAGTACAGGAAAAAGAATAAAATACATATGAATCAACCCCCAAAACAAAAGAAAGACAGTAAACCAAGTGTAACAACAACTCTAAAAGAGCTATATGTTAGGGATGAACTCTCACATTTCAATAATTAGCCTAAATGTGAATGGACTAAATGCACCACTGAAAAGACATAGAATGG
>NW_007231065.1:158541-214922 GCF_000164805.1 Carlito syrichta | reverse complement strand
ATAGCTGTAGTAAGAGGGGAATTTATATCCCTACAAACACACATGAAGAAATTGGAAGGAGCACAAATTAATAGCCTAACAAGCCACCTAAGGAAGCTGGAAAAGCAAGATCACAAAAACCCTAATTTCCATAAAAGAATCCAGATCACCAAAATAAAAGCCCAAATCCAGGACATAGAAGACAAAAAGACAATACAAAAAATCAATGAAACAAAAAGCTGGTTCTTCAAAAGGATAAACAAGATTGATGGTCCCCTAGCTAGACTGACCAAGAAAAAGAAAGAAAAAACCCAAATAAGCACAATCAGAAACACAAAAGATGAAGTCACATCTGACCCTGAAGAAATACAAAAGATCATCAGAAACTACTATGTACACTTGTATGGAAACAAGCTTGAAAACCTCAAGGAAATGCAGGACTTTCTGTCATCACAAAACCTGCCTAGGTTGAAACAAGAAGAAATTGAGACCCTAAATAGCCCAATAACAATCAAGGAAATTGACTATGTAATAAGAAAACTACCTACAAAAAAAAGGCCCGGAACAGATGGCTTTCCAGCAGAATTCTACAAGACATTTATGGAGGAACTGATTCCAATCCTACTGAAGTTATTTCAGGCACTTGAGAAAGATGGAACCCTCCCCAAATCATTTTATGAAGCTAACATCACATTGATACCCAAGCCAGGTAAAGACCCAACAAAAAAACAGAACTACAGGCCAATATCTTTGATGAACATAGACGCTAAAATTCTCAACAAGATCCTAGCAAACCGGATTCAACAACACATCTCAAAAATCATTCATTATGACCAAGTAGGATTCATCTCTGGGACGCAAGCCTGGTTCAACATTCGTAAAACAATAAATGTAATTAAATACATCAACAGATGTCAAAACAAAAGCCACATGATTATATCATTAGATGCAGAAAAAGCTTTTGATAAAATCCAGCACCCCTTCTTGATAAAAACCCTTGAACATCTAGGCATACAGGGAGCATACCTCAAAGTAGTAAAAGCCATCTACGAGAAATCCACAGCCAGCATACTCCTAAATGGACAAATATTGGAACCATTTTTTCTGAAAACTGAAACAAGACAAGGATGCCCACTCTCACCCCTCCTGTTCAATATAGTGTTGGAAGTCCTGGCTAGAGTGATCAGAGAAGAGAAGGCAATCAGGGGTATCAAATAGGAAAAGAGGAAGTCAAATTATCTCTCTTTGCAGATGACATGATTGTATACCTTGAAAACCCAAGAGAATCTGTCAAAAACCTCCTTACACTGATAAAGGCCTTCAGCAAAGTCTCAGGATAAAAAATAAATGTGCAAAAGACAATCGCATTTCTTTACACCAATAATAAACAAACAGAAACCCAAATAAAAAGCACAATTCCATTCAAAATAGCCACAAAAAAATGAAATACCTTGACATCTCCCTAACCAGAGACGTGAAAGACCTTTACAATGAAAACTACAAAACTCTGCTCAAAGAAATCAAAGTTGACACAAGCAAGTGGAAAAATATCCCATGCTCATGGATTGGAAGAATCAACATTGTGAAGATGTCCATCTTACCTAAAGTAATCTACAGATTCAATGCAATACCTATCAAATTACCAGTAACATTCTTCTCAGACCTAGAAAACACAATACAGGAATTCATATGGAAACACAAACGACCAAGAATAGCCAGAACAATCCTCAGCAAAAGAAACAAAGCAGGTGGTATCACATTATCAGACTTCAAAATTTACTATACAGCTGCAATCATCAAAATAGGTTGGTATTGGTATAGGAACAGGCATATAGATCAATGGAATAGAATTGAGATTCCAGAGGCAAGACCTCAATTTCTCAACCAACTCATCTTCGACAAAGTCTCCACCACCTACCACTGGGGAGAGGAGAACCTATTCAGTAAATGGTGCTGGGAAAACTGACTGACCACATGCAAAAGATTGAAACAGGACCTCTATCTATCCCCATACACAAAAATGAACTCGAAATGGATCAGGGACCTACATATAAAACCTCAAACCATAAGAACCTTAGAAAATGAAGGACATACCCTCCTGGAAATTGGAACTGGTATCCAATTCCTGAACAAAACTCGAAACCCACAGGCCATAAGGGATAAGATAGACAAGTGGGACCCCATTAAACTGACAACCTTCTGCAAAGCCAAAGAAACCATCAAGAGAGCAGGAAGACAGCCTACAGACTGGGAAAAAGTATTTGCCAACTCCAGGTCTGACAAAGGCTTAACATCCTGGATCTACAAGGAATTCAAACGTGCTGAAAAGAAAAAAACAAACAACCCCATTATAAAGTGGGCAAAAGATATGAACAGACACTTCGCAAAGGAAGACATCCGAGCAGCCAACAGACACTTGAAGAAATGCTCAACCTCATTAATCATCAAGGAAATGCAAATCAAAACCACACTGAGATACCACCTAACCCCAGTCAGAATGGCAATTATCAACAACTCAAAAAATAACAGCTGCTGGAAAGGGTGTGGTGAAAAGGGAACACTTCTACACTGTTGGTGGGAGTGTAAACTAGTGCAACCTCTGTAGAAAGCAGTGTGGCGATTCCTAAAAGCTCTAAACATCAACCTCCCATATGACCCTGCAATCCCCCTACTGGGAATATACCCTGAAGAACTCAATCACTGTATAAAAAAGATACCTGCACGCGAATGTTTATTGCAGCATTGTTCACAATAGTAAGAACCTGGACCCAACCACGCTGTCCATCAAAAGAGGACTGGATTAAAAAAATGTGGTACATATACATGATGGAATACTATGCAGCCATAAAAAAGAACAAAATCATGAATTTCGCAGCAACCCTGATGGAGCTAGAGTCTATAATACTAAGTGACCTCTCACAGAAACAAAGATCTGAATACCACATATTCTCACTCATATAGTGGACCTTGATCATCCAATGCACTACTATAAGAAAATGACTGACAGTGTTGGGAAACTATGGGGGGGAGATGGGACTAATGGTAGTAAACATCTGTCTGGAGATGGGGAGACACCAATTATCAACAAGGGGGCCTGAATGAAGCATATTTGTATACCTAACCCTTGACTGTACCCCACAATATCAAAACAAAAAAATATTGTTTATAAAAAAAAAAAAAGAAAACAAGTGGATGATAAAGAATGACAAATATATGGACTTTGCAGCAACCTGGATGGATTTGGAGTCTATCATACTCAGTGATTTATCACAGAAACAAAGAACAGAGTTCATAAGTTGTCACTCATAAGATGATCTTGAACAATTATAATGCTATAAGAAAGTGATTGGCAGTAATGGGAAACTGTTGGGGGATGTGAATTGGCAGTTGAGGGAAACTGCTAGGGGAGGGAGGGGTATACTTCATTAACAGGGGTACCTGCATGATCAATGTTTGTATACCTAACCCTGAATTGTACCCCACATCTTTACAATAAAAAATTTTTAAAAGTAAAAAAAAAAAAAAGAGATAACTAGACAATTTATTTATATTTGAAGTTGGCAGGAGACTGACTTAGGCACTGCACAGTGCCCAGGGTTATATGCAGCTTTGGTGTGGTGGGTTTCTCAATTGCCAGATGTGGCAGTCCTGTGCTGTGCAATGGTTCGTGGCATCCTGAGTGACTGGAGTGTCTTGGAGAGTGTTGCTAACTGATGCTTGAGATCAGGCCTTCCCCAGAGTTGAGATAACATATCTGATGTGGTTGGTTTTACTGTTGACCTTTGGTCAGGAGGTGACACTTGTGGGAGAAACTGGCTATGATAGTGGCTGTAGGGTTTCTCCTTGGTGGGTGTTGTTCCAAGGAAGAGCCCAGCCAGCCTAGGCTGTCAGTGGGACTCTGGGAATTTCCCAAGTTCTCTGTCTGTTTTGAACCTCTGAGGGGAATTCAGGGGAGAGGAGATGAAGCATCCCATAAATTGCACTCTTATTTGCCCCAGTGGGGATCAGGAGGGAGTCCCAGGCCACTGGAGTAATGCTATTGTGCAGAACAGGCCCAGAAGAATTCACAAAGGGGGTGAGACATTGCTATGACAATGCATCCCACCTGGTCCTATCTTGACCTCAGGCAATCTGTAATCTGAATGTCAAGGTATAGCTGGCCTCAGGACCTCAGGTGTTCTCAGGTAGCCCTGCCAGCCAGGACCTGTCTATAGCCCCAAGGTTTGTCCTCAGGCCCTGTCTCCTCCTAGGCCAGTGGGAAAGCAGCTGTTCTTGCAAGGACTGGACACCTCGAAAATGGCAGCTGGTGCTGCTCAGGGCTTGTTTCCTGCAACACTCCACAGCAGAGCAAAGCTATGGGTAAGGCAGTTTCCATAAGGGATCGGGATCCCACAAGGCTCAGGTGGCCCTGCAGATTCATAGTAGAAGCATAGAACTCCCAAATTCCCCTCACTCACCTTCACTACTGTGTCTGGAGGCTGTGGTGGACTGTGGTGATATAGGCAAGAATCTGGCCTATCCCGGCCCAGATTTATAGATTTGTTTATTCTTTGCACTAAGTGGCTATTGTCACTCCTGAGGAGATTGTGATATTCTTCTGGATCTTCTCCTCTCTGGGTGCTGAGGAAACTCTCTATTTTGGTTTACTCTGTAGGAAAAAGTCACTCTAGCTGCCTCATGTTGGCCATCTTAATCCTCTCTCTTTTGTCTCAATTATTTTAAATTTATTCTGTCACTTAACATTTCAAACTCAACTGTTCTATGACTGTGAAATATTCTCACAATGTATTATGCTAATGGATCTAGTTAACATCCAGGGAAACTTTCCCATTGACTGTGATATGTATCTGATAAAGCCACCCCTTCTCAATAGTAAGCAGACTTTTTTTCAAACTTAATGTTTACAGCTGCTGTTGTGTGATTTGTTTTTCCATGTCAGAAAGCTAGTAAGCATATGTAATTCCCTCAATATGTCTTTGTTCTTTATCAAACTGCTACTTACTACAGTGCATGATCCGCTTACTATCCAGGAGAATATGAGAAACTCAGTCATAACTGTTATGGCTGTGATTCTATCTGAAGAAGAGATAACCATTGAGTGTCAGAAAATCCTTATAAAGTGCCCTACCCATTCTGATTTCCCACCTAAAGGGATTCAAAGTGCAGAAAATTTTGGAAAGAGACAGCAGCTCAGAGAAGCCCCTGATATTCAATCTGAAACTCATTATAATAGATACTCCTTTGCCCCAGAAATATAATCTAAATGATGACTCTTAGCATTGGAATTTCTACTGTGCTTAGATAGACTAAGTTCTGCAGGGCTAATAATATTTTGAAGGAAAAGTCAAATGTCCCAACTGAACTGAGAAGCTATAGGAAATACAAGTAGGTAGGATAAATTCCCCCCAAGAATATAACAGGCTCTGGATCTTCCACAGAATGCAGTCCACTGTGGACATAACCACACTGGACTGTGTGCCAGGAGATCTGGGTTTGAATCCTGGCTCAAGCATTTAATAAACATAGATTATTTAATCCTTTTGCTGTTGTTGTTGAGTCAGGATCTCACTCTGTCACCCAGACGAGAGTACAGTGGCATGGTGCCGGCTTAGCACAGCCTCAAACTTTTGGCTTCACATGACTCTTCTGCCTCTCAAGTAGCTGGCACGACAGACACATACCACCACACCTGGCTATTTTTTTAATTATTATTTTCTGTAAAGACATGATCTCACTATGTTACCCAGACTGGTTTCAAACTCCTGGCCTCAAGCACTCCTTCTGCCTCAGCCTCCCAAAGTGCTGGTATTACAGGAGTGAGCCACTGCTCTTGGCCTAATCTTTTTAACTTTATTTTTAAAATTGGATGTAATAATATCTATCTCCAAAGGCTATTAATGAGCTAACAAGCAAAAGCCTAACAATTTGTGGCAAAATGTAGACACTTGATGTAAGTTATTTCCATCATCTCCAAAAGCCTTCACATATCATTCACTTGCTAGGGCCTTTCCTTTCTTTCCTTTCTTTGCTGCACATTGAATTTTGCACACAATCAGTCATTGTCTGATAGCAATAGCCTTTTATTTTAGGTGACTATATCTTTTCTTCCCAAAAATGTGTTAATTTCCTTGTGGTCAGGAATCCCATCTTGTCCTTTTCTGCTCCATCCACTATCCATCTTCACAACAATATCTGGTATAGCTTACTGACAAATACTGGTTCAGTTGCATTAACAGTTTTACCACCCCTCTACCTCCTGCTATTTTTGGCTATTAATTAATGCAGGTTGTCCAGGTTAAGTTTAAAAATAGGCTGGGCATGGTGGCTCACCTCTAATCCCAGCACTTTGAGGCCAAGGTGAGAAGATTGCTTGAAACCTAGAGTTCCAGACCAGCCTGGGCAACATAGTGAGACATAGTTTCTAGAAAACATCAAAAACTTAGCGAGGCATGGTGGCGGGCACCTGTAGTTTCAGGTACTAGGGAGGCTGAGGTGGAAGGAACCCCCCTGAGCCCAGGAGGTCAAGGCTGTGTGTTGAGCCATGGTTCTGCCCCTGCACTCTAGCCTGAGTGACAGGTGAGACCCTGACTCAAAAAATGCTTAGATATGGTATAACCTTATATAATTGAATTGAGGAAAGTTAAGCATCACTAAATTAAAGCAACAACAATATATTTGTGAGAAGTTGTGTCAATAGCACAGAGCACTAATAATAGCCCATGGGGCAGATAACAACAGTGGTACAACTATTGCCTTCTCAGTAGACTTTCTACAAAGCCATAAGTACAACTTGTCTTTTCTGAAAAGATTATTTAATTTTTCTGGATAGGTTAACAGACATACCTAAAAAGAGGGCAGTGTATGTGGTGCCAATGACTTCACTACCTTATTTAAATAAACAAATTCCCCCAAATAGTTTTCTAACATGCATCACACAATGCTAACATGCTTGGGCACTTGCCGGAGACCAGCTCCAGCCTGGTCCAGGGTACCCTAAAGGTGGAGATGGTGATTGGGGGAAAGAAGAGAGAAAGAGAGAGAGAAAGAAAGAAAGAGACTGGACTTCGGTCTAGTGCAGAAGTGATGTATGTTTTTGGGAATTACAATGGGTCTTTTATACACAAAGTCAGATGTAGGAGGGGTGTCCCCCACCCACCAGAAACCTTAATCCATGAAAACTTAATCAATGATTGCCTTTAAACCCTTTTCATATGATAATCTTAAAATCCCATAACAAAGGATAACCTAATCTGTGACTGACATATTCTATAAACCTTTTTCATCCTAAACTGATTGATTTATGCCAAGTTAAACAATTCTATAGAAGCTTAAGTATTTACTTTACAAACGAAAGTGGCCCATCCCAGAATGTTTGGAATGTGGCCCAGTCCAAAGTTCACAGTGGGCTACCTGCAAGTAACCCAGCCGCTTTCTTTCAACAAAATGACTGTCTTCTAAAACTATATTCTACAATTTACACCTTCAATAAATCCTAAGATCATGACCCAGAAGCCTGTGACCAATACTAAGGCTCTTAGATGTGACACGAGTTTTAATTATAAGTTGTGTGAAAGCCAAAACCGCAGTTTGCGGAAGAATGGGAGCAATGAGCTTCTAAAGTTAGCTTGTGTTCATCCCAGTCTCAGAGTTTTTATCTCAGGAGCTTAATCTGGTTAGTGCTGAGTAGAAAGGGGGAGGAAATGGGGTCAATGGCCCTTCCTGATCCCTAACGCTCAGTGGGCCTCCGTGGCTGGCTCCCAACAGGCACTCTGATACCAAACAGAAGAACCAAAACCAGGTGCTGGAATTAAGAACTGAGTTTGAGTTGGGCACCTGAGTTATGCAGAATGTTGGCTTAGCTAGGACACTAACAACTGGGCCCACATATGGGCAAGCGGATGCTAGAGTCAGTTAGAGATTGTTTCAAAAATGGGCCTACCTACATAGGAAGCTCCTACTCCCAACTCTTGGCAAAGGTCACCAGCAATCTTTGCAGTTCTTATTTTAATAGACATGTCTGCTGCTGCTTCTTTTATAAATAAAATTTTTATTTTAAATATATGGGGTACAATTCAGGGTTAGGTATACAAATGTTCATTATACAGGTAACCAGGTTGATGAGGTGTGTCCACCCTTCCCTGGCAGTTTCCCACTACTGCCATTCCTGCCCCCACTCTCCCCTGGCAGTTTTCCACTACTGCCAATAACTTTGTTATAGTATTAAAATAATTGTTCAAGGTCCATGTATGAGTGAAAACATGTGATACTTGGTTCTTTGTGACAAATCACTCAGTATTATAGCCTCTAAGTCTATCCAAGTTGCTACAAACTTCATAATTTTGTCCTTATTTATGGCTGTGTAATATTCTATTGTGTATCTGTACCACTTTTTTTTTTTATCCAGTTCTCTTTAATGGGCAGCTCAGTTGGTTCCATGTTTTTGCTATTGTGAATAATGCTGCAATAAACGTGTGTGCAGGGTTTTCATAGAGTGATTTGAGTTCCTCTGGGTATATTCCCAGTAGGGGAATTGCAGGGTCTATGGGAGGACAATTTTTAGTTCTTTTAGAAATCATCACACTGTTTTCCACAGAGGTTGTACTAGCTTATACCATTAGCAACAGTGTAGAAGCATTCCTTTTTTCTCTTCACCCTCTCTGGCATCTGTTGTTTTTTGAGTTATTGATAATGGCCATGCTGACTGGAGTTAGGTGGTATCTCAGTGCGGTTTTAATTTGCATTTATTTGATGACTAATGAGGCTGAGCATTTTTTCATGTATCTGTTGGCTGCTCGTATGTCTTCTTTTGAGAAATGTCTATTCATATCTTTTTTTTCACTTGTAATGGGGCTGTTTGCTTTTTTATTTTTGGCACATTTGAGTTCCTTGTAGATCCTAGATGTTAGGCCTTTGTCAAATATAATTTGGCAAATATTTTTTCCCAGTCTGTGGGTTATCTCCCCACTTTCTCAGTGATTTCTTTGGCTTTGCAGAAGCTTGTCGGTTTGATGAGGTGCTACTTGTCTATCTTGTCTCTTATGGCTTGGGCACTAGGGGTTTTAATCAGGAACTGGTTACCAGTTCCAATTTCCATAAGGCTGTCTCTTGCATTTTCCAAGGTTCTTATAGTTTGAGGTTTTACGCTTAGGTTTTTAATCCATTTAGAGTTGATTTTTGTGTATGGTAATAGGTAGGGGTCTTGTTTTAATCTTCTGCATGTGATCAGTCAGTTTTCCCAGTTCCATTTACGGAATACGTTCTCCTCTCCCCAGTGGTTGGTGGTAGAGGTTTTATCGAAGATGAGTTGGTTGAGAAATTGAGGTTTTGCTTCTGGAATCTCTGTCCTATTCCATTAGTCTATATGCCTGTTCTTGTACCAATACCCAGCTGTTTTGATTATTGTAACTTTATAATAAAGCTTAAATTCTGGGAGCATCATACCTCCCACTTTTTTTTTTTCCCTGAGGATTCTTTTGGCTATTTGTGGTCATTTATGTTGCCATATGAATTCCTGTATTGTAGTCTCCTGAGAAGAATGTTCCTGGTAATTTAATGGGTATTGTGTTAAATCTGTGGATTGCCTTGGGTAGGATGGACATCTTAAAAATGTTGATTCTTCCAATCCATGAGCATGGAATATTTTTCCATTTGTTTACATCATCTTTGATTTCTTTAAACAGTGTATTGTAGTTTTCATTGTAAAGTTCTTTGACTTCTCTGGTTAGGAAGATGCCAAGGTATTTCTTTGTGTATGTGTGTATGTTTGGTTATTGTGAACGGGATTGTGCTTTTTATTTGGATTTCTGTTTGTTTATTATTGATGTATAGGAATGCGACTGAATTGTGCACCTTTATTTTATATGCTGAGACTTCGGCAAAGTCCTTTATTAGTGCAAGGAGGTTTCTGACAGATTCTCTTGAGTTTTTGAGGTATAGAGTCATGTTGTCTGCAAAGAGATAATTTAGCTTCCTCTTTTCCTATTTGAATACCCCTGATTTCCTTCTCTTGTCTAATTGCTCTATCTAGGACTTCAAATACTATGTTGAACATGAGAGGTGGGAGTAGGCATCCTTGTCTTGCTCTGGTTTTCAGAGGAAATGGTTTCAATTTCGTTCTGTTTAGCTGTATGCTGACTGTGGGTTTCTCGTAGATGGCACTTACTATTTTGAGGTTGTTTCATCTAGGCCTAGATGTTCAAGGGTTTTTATCAAGAAGGGGTGCTGGATTTTATCAAAAGCTTTTTCTGTGTCTAATGATATAATCATGTGGTTTTTTTCTTTGCAACTATTGAGTACTTAATTACATTTATGGTCTTGGGGATATTGACTCAGCCCTGTATCCCCAAAATGAAGCCTACTTGGTCATGGTGGATGATTTTTGAGATGTGCTGTAGGATGCAGGTTGTTAGAATCTTGTTGAAAATTTTAGTATCAGTGTTCATCAAGGATATTGGCCTGTAGTTATTTTTCTTTGTTGAATCTTTACCAGGTTTGGCTATCAATGTGATGTTAGCTTCATAAAATGATGTAGGGAGAGGTCCATCTTTCTCAACTGCCTGGAATACTTTCAGTAGGACTGGCATCGTCATCCTTGTATGCTTTGTAGAATTCTGCTGGAAAGCCATCTGGTCCAGGGCTTTTTTTTTTTTTGTAGGCAGTTTTCTTTTCTTTTATTTCTTTTTTTGTTTTTTTGAGTTGGAGTATCACTCTGTTGCTCAGACTGGAGTGCAGTGGCATGCTCCCAGCCACCGCAGCCTTGACCTGCTGGGCTCTGGCGATCCTTCCATCTCAGACTTCCAAGTAGCTAGAACCACAGGCACGCGTTACCACACCCAGCTAACTTTTGATTTATTGTAGAGATGAGGTCTCACCAAGTTGCCCAGGTGGGTCTCGAACCCACAGGCTCAGGCAATCCACTTGCCTCGGCCTCTCAAAGTGCTGGGATTACAGGCTGAGCCACTGAGCCCGGCCATGTAGGCAGTTTTCTTATGACACAGTTGATTTTCTGGGTTGTTATTAGTCTATTTAAGGTCTCAATTTCTTCTTCTTCCAACCTGGGATGTTGTGTGATGTCAGAAATTCTCCATTTCACTTAGGTTTTCAAGTTTGTTTCCATACAAGTGTACATAGTAATCTCTGAAAATCTTCTTCATTTCTTCAGGGTCAGTTGTGACTTCATCTTTTGCATTTCTGATTGTGTTTATTTAGATTTTTTCTCTCCTTTTCTTGTTCAGTCTAGCTAGGAGTCCATCAATCTTGTTTATCCTTTCAGAAAACCAGCTTTTGGTTTCATTGATTTTTTAAATTATATTTTTGTCTTCTATGTCGAATTTGTGCTTTTATTTTGGTGATCAGGATTCTTCTGCTGAAGTTAGAGTTTTGGTGGTGTTGCTTTTCCAGGTTCCTTAGGTGGTTTGTTAGGCTGTCAACTTGTAATCTTTCTGTTTCCTTCATGTGTGTTCATAGAGATATAAATTCCCTTCTTCATACTGCTTTCATGGCATCCAAGAGATTTTGCTAAGATGTTTCTTCATTTTCATTTGTTTCCAGATATCTTTTAATCTCTGTTTTGATTTCCATGTCTACCCAGGAATTGTTTAGCATCATAGTGTTTAGTGTCCATGTCTTTGTGGGTTCTGGGGGAACTTTGTTGGTGTTGATATTTATTTTTATTCCACTATGGTCTAAGAAGGTGCATGGCAGAATTTCAATGTTATGGAATTTGTTAATGCCTGATTTATAGCTGAGGATGTGGTTGATCTTAGAGTACGTTCCATGTGGTGATGAATAGAATGTATATTCTGTGGTTGTTAGGTGGAATGTTCTGTAGATATTAATTAAGTCCATTTGGTCAAGTGTCATATTGAGGTTCCTGATCTCCTTGTTGACTTTTTGTCTTGATGATCTGTCTAGGGCTTTTAATGGGATGTTTAAGTCCCCAGCTACAATAGTGTTAGAATCAATATCTTTTTTTAGTTTGCCTATATGCTGCTTTATGAAAACTGGTGCTCCTATGTTGGGTGCTTATATGTTTAGGGTAGATATTTCTTGTTAATGGATTGAAACCTTTATCCTTATGTAGTGGCCTTCCACATCCTTTTAAATTTTTGGTAGCTTAAAGGGTATTTGGTGTGATATTAAGATTACAACTCCTGTTTCTTTTGTGTTCCGTTCACCTGAATTTTTTTTTCCCATCCTCTTCTGTTGAGTCTGTGAGTGTTCTTTCTGGTGAGATGAGTCTCTTGGAGACAATATATTGTTCCCTCATGATATTTTATTAATTTTGCCATTCTATGTCTTTTCAGTGGTGCATTGAGTCCATTCACATTCAGGCTAATTATAGAAATGTAAGAATTTATCCCTACCACGAGGTTCTTAAAGAGTTTGTTGTTGCTGCTGTTTGTTATTTGTCTGTTGTCTTTTTTTGTTTTGGGGATGATTCATGTGTGTTTTCGATCTCTTTCCTGAGTTATTGGAAAGGGTTTTGACATTCTTTTCTTCCTTTCTTCTGTGTTTAATACTTTCTTAAGTGTTTCTGGTAGAGCTGGTCTGGAGGCAGTGTAAATTCCTAGGGATTGAAAGTTTGGGAAGGATTTTAATTCTCAATCACTGGTGAAAGTTAGTTTGGTTGTGTAGGTAATTCTTGGTTGAAATTGTTTATCTTTGAGAACTTTGAAGACCAGGCTCCATGCTTTCTTAGCCTGAAGTGTTTCTGTAGATAAATCTGCTGCTATTCTAGTTGGTCTCCCCTGGTAGGTAGTCTGACCTTTCTCTCTTGCTGCCTTTAGGATTTTTTCATTTGCACCTTCTTTGTGTAAGCAAATTACTGTGTGTCTAGGAGTTGGTCTTCTCATTTGTTATCTTGCAGGGATTTGCTGAATCTCTTGTATTTGAATGGTCATGTCACTGATGAGATGAAGGAAGTTTTCTTGGAAAATTTCATGGAATGTCTGTTCCAGGGTGGTCTCTGCCTCTCTATTTGCCTCAGGGTTTTCAATTAATCTAAGGTTCAACTTCTTGAAATAATTGCTCATCTCTTGTAGGTTTTTTCTGTCTTTTTAAGATTCTTTTCTATGCTTTTAAAAGTTTGGGTTAGTTCTATATTTTGGTCCTCAATCTCTGAGATTCTTTCTTCTGCTTGATTAATTCTGCTTTCCATGCTTATCAGTTTGTTGTTTATTTCATTCACAGTATTCTTTATTGCTATAATCTCAGTTATCAACTCCTTCATTCTTTCCTTTTGTCTCTCCTCATTTCTATTTATTCTCTCTATTAATATCTTGATATCTGGGTTTGTAGTTTGAAACCAGTCATTCCGGAGGCTCTTAATTGTTTGAGTCTGAAGTCTGTATACTCAGTGACTGACCTCTCAGGTGTCTCTGGTGAGACTCATATTCTTATATTCTTTCTTTGGTTTTTCTTCATTCATATAGGTTTTCCTCCTCCTTTTTAAACCTCTTATTTAATTATCTTGTTCAGTGATGGGGGGATAACTTTTATTTGTTTGCTCAATCTCCTATTCTTCCTCATGTAGAGCTTCTGCTTTTGCTCAATTCTGAAGCTGAACTGGGGCTAGGGACCTGTGCTTTTTGCATTTTTGAGATTTAATTAAGGGAGGAACTGTGATTCAGAAGCTATCTGCTGATCCCAGTATCTGCTGACAGGTGTGTGGACCCCCTGTAACCCACTTCCTACTGCCTTGCAATCTGTCCATACAAATCTGTCTGTTTGCTCCCTAAAACCAAAATGAGATAAGAAAAGGGAAAAGAATGGAAAAAGGAAAGAGGAAGATGCAAGGGAGGTGAAGAGAGAGAAGAAGAAGAGGAAGAGGGATAACAGACGGGCACACCAACTAACAAATAAACAGAAAGACAAATAAAGACAGAAAAAACAAAAAAGACAAAAACATGCAGACAATTATACAAACAAACAAACAAAACTCCCCTGTTGGTGTACTCTCCCTCAATGATACCCATACATGGATAGAAAAAAATATTAAAATAACATAAACAAAGCAAGTACAGAAATGTAAACAAAAAAGAAAGAGAGAAAAAAATCTAAAACTAAAACAAAAAACAAGAAAAAAAAATGCTCTCTGTGGCCATTTCTGTGACTCCAGCTTCCTTTCAGGCTTCCACTTTAGGGGGCAGTTCCAGTCTCAAGCCCTTCCCCTCCACTCTCAGCATGGGTCGATGTCCCACAGACTGCTGTGGGATGATAATGATCAGATCCGGACTCATCCTACTCGCTGCTGCTGCTATCAAATCTCCCACTCAGCTTTGACATATCTGTGCCTGTTACAGCATGAGGGAGGGGCATCTGCCTTTCTGAGTCTGATGAGAAAAAGTCTCTGGGTTCCAAGATGGAGGCTGGGCAGAGCTGGGTGGGACAATGAAGGTTTCTGCCCTGTTCTGGGACTGAGAAGATGGTGCCCATCAGTGTCTCATCACCAGCGTTGGAGCTTTATTCCAGATTTCCACAACCTGCCTTCTCCTGCTTGTGCCCAGTCTGTTACTGCAGGTGATGGTTTGGGCTGGGTGCTAAGTGGTGAGGGGTGGCTGTTCTCTGCTGCCTTCCTCAAGAGAGTCCCAAGAATGGCAGATGATCTTGCACACCTGGGTCTCCAATCTCAGAGCAGTGGTGGGTTGCAGTCACCTCCAGAGGAGAGCCCTGAGTGCATGAACCCATGTCTCCCCCAAACGGACTTTCACTCACCCACTGGCCCACACCCACTCACACAAAGAGTCTTCATGGACACTCGGTTTTGCAGAGATTCTCACAGTTCAATCTGTTCCATCATCGCCATCTTACCTGGAAGCCTCCAACACTTGTTTTAATCTTATCCTAGCAGAGATGGCTGTCCATCAAAAATGTGTGCCTCCTCAGATTAGAGCTATTTCTGGGAAGTGGCTGCCAGCCAGGGATTCTGTATTTCAGCCTCCTGGGCATCTCGGGAGACCCATATGATGAGTTCTGTCCTATTGCATTTGAGTGGAAGTGACACCTGACACTTCTGGACCAATGCAGTGAAGAAGCAGGTATGTATCATCTTTTCTTCATTTATTTTGTTAGATGGAAGTCAAGAACTCCAAGATGCTAGGGGATGGCCTAGATTTTCAATGAATAGAGTCTGAATATCTGAATCACCAGCTGGGAAAATAATTACCCAGTTTGAGTGACTACAGTTCATAACTTCCTGAGTTAAGTTGCAGTGCTCCTTTCTGATAAAATGATGGTGCCATTTAGATAGAGAAAAAAGTAGAACGTGAATTGGCATAGGAAAAGAAAGCAGGGGGGAATGCTGATTTCAGTTTTGGGTAAGTTAATTCTGAGATGTCAGTGGCACCAGAAAGAGAAGCTAAGTAGGCATTTAAACATTCCATGCTAAAACTTAGGCAAGAGATACAATTTGGAAATCAACAATATGCTTTAGAGCTATGATAGGGCTGCCTAGGGGAGCAACACAGGTAGTTTAACCCCGTCATTTCTCTCCAAGTCCACTTGAGAAAACAGTGGCTAGTCACACAGATTTGGGGATCAGATAGATCTTTGTTCAAGTATCAAATGTGCAACTATCTTTTAGCTGTGTGATCTGGTGGAAGTTAACTAACTGCTCTAAACTCACTTCTTTCCATCTGTGAAATGGGATATCCTGATAGTACTTTTCAAATGGGGCTGTTACTAACAATGAAAGACTTCAGGTAGAGAGAGACCTGAAGACAGCATGGCACAGGATGGGGTTCCATAATATTTGTTATTATGATTGAAGATTCAGTGCTCCCAAACTCATCTCCATGAATCCACCTTCTATAGGAGAGTGAGTTCTCTACAACACAAATTCTACCATCTTCCAGTCCTGCAATGTGGATGGAAGGGAAGGAGTTGGGTGTGAAAAATATTCACAGGTAGAACTGATTAGTGTGATTGATGGACATCTTACTGAAAAAGCTGATTAGTGTGGTTGATGGACATCTTACTGAAAAAGCCTACAGGAAAAGATAAAGTACTTGAATATGCCTTTATGAGTAAATTAAATTTGCTTTTAAAACCTCATCTTTGCCAAGCTTGGTGGCTCAGCCTGTAATCCCCTGCCTTGGGAGGCTGAGGTGAGTGGATTGCCTGAGCCCGTGGGTTCGAAACTCACCTGGGCAATTTGGTGAGACCTCATCTCTACAATAGCCGGGTGTGGTAGCACGCGCCTGTAGTTCCAGCTACTTGGAAGGCTGAGGCGGAAGGATAGGCGGAGCCCAGCAGGTCTAGGCTGCGGTGGCCGGGAGCGGCCACTGCACTCCAGTCTGGGTGACAGAGTGAGACTCCAACTCAAAACAAACAAACAAACAAAAAAACCTCATCTTTTATCTCCTCTGGATTAGATCTGTACATTACAAACTCAAGTACTAAATAAGTCATTATCTAAATTTAGCATTAAACATACTGCATAATTGCCAACCCATTTGTTTATTTACAGAACATGCATAACAGTTTAAAAATAGGAAATTAAAATTAACTAAAGTTCACTGTAAGAGAATACAATATAGAGAAATCTCTAAGTAGCAGATATTTTAATTCTCATTCACATTCTTTCCACACAATCTCATCCCTGGAACATTTCCTTCTTCAAAAAAAAGTCACATCTACAAGATATTCTAAACAAATAGCATCTAGAGGAGGAGAGACACAAGGGTGATTAGAGTAGAAGTAAATGTGGAGGGATAAAATCAGGAGTGACTATGCATCTCCCATGTGTCTGACCACAGGAATGTAAAACTGGGAGTGACCACACATCTCCTCTGTGCCCGACAAGGGGAATGTGAAACCAGTAGTGACTCCGCATCTTCTGTGTGCTAGACCATGGTTAAGTTTTTCACCAATATGGTGTCATTTAATTTCAAATTAAAAAAAACCATAATTTGTACACATAGCATATACCAGGTACTATGAGGGAACATACACCACTGACCTTTGAACAACAGGGTTTGACTTTGTGCAGATTTGCTTTCACCTCTGCCCCAAGCCAGCAGGACCACCTCTCCTTCCTCCTCCTCTTCAGCCTGCTCTACATGAAGATGATGAGGTAGAAGACTTTTATGATGATCCACCTCCACTTAATGAATAGTAAATATATTTTCTTTTCTTTACAGTTTTCTTAAGAACATATTTTCTCTAGCATACTTTATGTAAGACTATAATACATAATACGTATACAAAATATATGGTAATTGACTATGCTATCAGTAAGACTTCTGGTCAACAGCAGGTTATTAGTAGTTGAATTTTTGGGGAGTCACAAGTTATACATGGGTTTTTTTAACTGTACATGGGGTCGGCACCACAACCTCCTTAATTTTCAAGGGTCAACTGGAATTCCTATTTTGCAAAGAAGAACCTAGAAAGTCAGTGAAGTTAACTACTCGCCTAAAGTTATAGAGAAAGGTTATTTATTTTCGAGAATTTGAAAGTACTTTTATTTGATTCCAAAGTCTACCAGTTTTACACTATTGTAATCCAGAACTCCAAACTATTAAGAGGGTCTATAGAACAAGGTATTTGCCTACTGTGTACACTTCTAGTATTGTATGTGAACAAAAAGAGAATGTATAGATTTTGGATAGCCACTTCTCACATTGTCATATTGTTCACTATACATGGGAGTGGAGCCTATGGAACCCAGAACCTTCTCTGAGGAAGAAACCAGTCACAAAAGGCACTAGAAGCACCAACAATACACACATGTCCCAGTGGGATCATTCTCCATTCCCCAATCCTTCCTTGATAAAAGAGCACCCCTGGTTTCCTGTGACTTGGGCTTCAGACTCTCTGAAGAGTAAATTCATATGCTTCTATACCCATGCCAAGAGGAAAGGAGTTCTCTAAGGCAGGAGAAAACAAATAATTGGCAAATAATTTTTCTTGATCAGATTCTTTCTGAGACACTGATCTCATTATTTGTTCACCAGACATGCACTTACTAAATCTATTCACAATTTAAAAAAAAAAATTGCACAGCTAGTAGTATTGAACTGAACTTTAATTAGGGCAGCCAAGACTGTCTTGTATAATTAACTGGGCTTTGTTTATAATTATTTCCTTGTGATTCAAACTGTTTTCTACATGTAACTGGGGCAATGCTAATAGTAACCTTTGATTTTTCATAGGCAAGGAAATGAAGGACAGACAGAAGAAACAAGGCCAGACCTGAGAAAACCAAATCAAGAGCATACATCACAGGCTTTCTGTTCACTCTCTGTTTTGTGTTGGGATGAGCACAACTCCCTAATCTCTGATCTAATCCAGTGTATGTGTGACCTCTGGGCTCCTTTATTTTTCTGTCAAAGGAAGCTGTTCCTTCGCTTTTGGAAGACAGAGTGACACCTCTTCTCGTTAAGGTCTTTGTGCTAGCCTTGCTTCTCTAGATCCATCACCAATCTCCCACCTCTGCTCTGTGCCAGGGAGGCTGACCTGTTTTGATGACGTTGGTCAATAGAGAAGAGCTCTGGAAGGAGGAAGAAAGGGGGGAAGGAGACAGGAATTGCAAGTGGGAAGGAAAGAGGGAGGAGGCTGATGTCTCAATATTATTTCCTTGGATTCTTCCATGCAGAGTTATCATAGGTAGCATCCAATCCGTAGGCCAAATGTCTTAGCTCCTATAAACAGACCTCTTCAAAGAGCCAACTCTGTCACTCAGGTGATTACTCTTTTTAACACTCATCTCCAAGGTTGGTAACGGAACACTGCTATCGTACTTTCCCAAGGTATGATATAATCTTTTGTGGTTGCCTTACACCTACCAGAACTTTATAAGTAGTCCCTATTAAACTCTCCTCATTTTACTGTAATTTGAGTGTGACCTCTATTCCTTGCTAGAATCCTAGTTAGCAAGATTGACATAGCCTGGATTTGCAACATCATGTACTTGTACCTGTGAACAACCTCTTATGTTCTAACAGAATATAGGAATGACAGGATTCTCAACTGTAAGGAATTTCAAAATTTGCTCAATGAATAATTAAGCAACAATATTCAATGAACTAGAGTGTGGCTATATGAACTCAGAAGCTCTGCTCTGTGAAGCCCTTGACCAACTATAATTGTCCAGGTCATGCTGCTGAATAACCACAGGAATTTTATAAATTCTGACAAAGTAGAATTTTTTTTCTGTTAATTTTGCTAATTGTGGTTGGTGTGATATTAACATAAGAATCTAAAAACTGTAAATTCTTAGAATATCACTTCGGCTTGATGTTGCAGATATACTCTCTTAGAAGCAAAGTTTAAGAAAAAGGAAATCAGAGAAGAGTAAGGATGACTGAACTCTACTGAATACACCACTTATTGATCTCTGGAGGTTGTGAGGCAATGTGTTAGTGCCTGGGTTCCTACCTTATTAATCCCATAACCCAGTAGGAAAGACAGATTGCTTAGGGCATAAAAAAGAGTCAAATTTATTTTTCCATGAGTTGTAAAAGTAGTCTTAAAGAGGGTAACCATGAAAGAAAATCTGGGAGAGTAAGTAAAGGATAGGAATTCCAGGAAGACAAAAAGTATTGAAGATAATTATTCATTTTAAAAAACGGGATGCAAAAAAATTGTGAGTAGTGTGTTACACAAACAAAGACAAGATTTTTGGTAGTAGAAATTTAATAGAACATAAGTGTCTAGGGACATCTAGGGATGAGAACAGAAAGCTTAGAGACGATAAATAAAGACACTGACAAACACAGCTTCACAAAGTTTTCAACTGTGTTTGGCCTTTATTCTCCAAACAATGAGGGCTCAATGAAGTTATTTTTAAGGAGAATAATGTAACCAAGTTGTTTAAGAAATATAATTTTAAAAGATAAGGTGGCATGCATTTACCCACAATCACTCAACTACTTGGGAGGATAAAGATGGAAAAAAAAGAAGAGGCAAAAATGAGGAAGAAAGATCTAAAACTTGACCTTCCATATGACCCAGTAATCCCCTTTTTAGGAATATACCAAAAGGAACTGAAATCACTCTATAAAAAAGATACTTGCACATATTATTGCAGCATTATTCACAATAGCAAAAACATGGAACCAATCATGCTGCCCATTGAAAGTGGACTGGTTGAAAAAAATGTGGTACGTATACACAAGGGAATATTACGCAGTCATAAAGAAGAACAGGATTATGAACTTCACAGCAACTTTGATGGATTTAGAGTCTATAATACTCAGTGATCTATCGCAGAAACAAAGAATTGAGTTACTACATGTTCTCACTCATAAGTGGACCCTGAACTATTATCATAATACTATAGGAAAGGGATTGGCAGTAGTGAAACAGTATCCAGGAGAGGAAGAGGGAACACATAACATCAATAGGGGTACTCAAACTTTATCTGCACAATGATCACTTATGTACCTAACCCTGAATTGTACCCCACATCTTTGAAATAAAAATAACAATTTAAGAAGGAGGAGGAGGAGGAGAAAAACTTTTTAAAATAAAGTAATTTCAGTGAGGAGCATATTAGGATCGCAAAAACATGAGAAATCTAATTAAATAAACATGTAGGCCTAAAAGTCAAAGTCAAAATTAAGTTTTTTGAAAGGACTGAGTAAATTGGCAAACTCCAGAAGACAGACCTATGGTAAATGAGAGAAATAAAAATTATTAATATCAGTAATAGAAAGGGGAACAGAACTAACATTTTTATAGACATTAAAAATATCAAAAAGAGAATATTACTAAAATTTAGTCCAATAAATTGTATAATTTATGTTAAATGCACAAATTACTTCAAAGCACAATTTGCAAAACTGATAAAAGGAGAAATACAAAATCTAAATAGTCATATACTGTTAAGAAAATTTATTTTATACTTGAAAATCTTCCCACAAGGAAATATTTAAGCCAAGATAGCTTCATTTGTGAATATTTCCAGACCTTTAAAAAAGAAATAACACCAACTTTACTAAAACTCTTCCCAAAAAAAAGTTTTTGAAGGAGGGTACAGTTTTCAGCTCACTTTATAAGCTTCCCATAGCTTTGATAACAAAACTGAACAAAGACACGACAGAAAAAAGAAAATGATAGGTTAGTATCTTTCATAAAGAAAGATATAGGCTGGGTTCGGTGGCTCAGCTTGTAATCCCAGCACTTTAGGAGGCCGAGGCGAGTGGATTGCCTGAGTCCATAGGTTTGAGACCTGCCCAGGCAACTTGGTGAGACCTCATCTCTACAATAAATCAAAAATTAGCTGGCATGGTGGCATGCACCTGTAGTTCTGGTTACTTGGAAGGCTGAGATGGAAGGATCACCAGAGCCCAGCAGGGTAAGGCTGTGGTGGCCAGGAGCGTACCACTGCACTACAGTCTGGGTGATAAAGTGAGACTCCCAACTCAGAAAGAAAGAAAGAAAGAAAGAAAGAAAGAAAGAAAGAAAGAAAGAAAGAAAGAAAGAAAGAAAGAAAGCCATAAAAATCTTAAAATTATCAAAGCAAATCCAGTGATCTATAAGAATGATAATATATCCAAGTAGATTTCATTTCAAAAATGAAAAGTTGGTTTAATGCTAAGAAAATTAATTTAAGAACCTTAGAAAATGCAGGAGAAGCCCTTATGGAAAGCAATTACATAATAATGGAGAGCAGTTCCTGATCAAAATTACAAGTGCTCAGGCAATAAGACATAAGACATAAGACAAGTAGGCAAGTAGGACCTCATCAAACTGATAAGTTTCTGCAAAGTCAAATATATCATTGAGAGAGCAGGGATACAGCCCACAGAGTGGGAAAAATATTTTCCAACTGTATATTTGACAAAGGCCTAACATCTAGGACCTGCAAGATACTCAAATGTGCTGAAAAGAAAAAAAAAAAAGCCCCATTACAAAGTGGGCAAAAGATATGAATAGACACTTCTCAAAAGAAGATATATGAGCAGTCAACAGATACATGAAAAAATACTCAACCTCAGTAGTCATCAAAGAAATGCAAATTAAAACCACACTGAGATACCACCTCACTCCTTTCAGGATGGCTATCATCAACTCAAAAAACAAAAGCGGGAGAGGATGTGGGGAAAAGGGAACACTTCTACACTGTTGGTAGGAATATAAACTTGTACAACCTCTGTGGAAAACAGTGTGGTGATTCCTAAAAGATCTAAAAACTGGGGCGGAGCTTAAGATGGCAGCTGACAGGTCGGTCTGTAAAAATCTCAGTGGAGGCAGGTGGCAATAAAGGCTCTCCATGTGAGTAGGCGGGCGCTGGTGGGAGCGTGAAAGTCCATCTGAGGGGATACGCGGCTGCATGCACATGGGTCCCCCCTCTGAGGGTTACTGCAAGCCCCTACCACCCTGAAATTAGAATGCAGCTCACAAGATCACCTCAGAAATGTCTGCTGCCTGTGGGAACACACCTAAGAAAAGTCTGCTGAATCCAGCTGATTCCCAGCATCTGGCACCGGGCACACACCGTTACCTGGCATACTGGACCCACTGGAGTGCAGGATTTGATTATTGGAGATAGAGCATTGGGGGAATCTGGAGAGAGGAATACATGCCTCATAAGGAGCCACCCACCACAACCTTTATCCAGGCAAAGATTCGCATTGCTCCACCCAGCCACCCCCCACCCCAGCCTCCAACTTGTTGCCCAGGTGAGATGAACAAACAATTGCCCCAGGTGCTCCCTTACCATTGAAGTAGGAGATTGACTGCTCTGGGCTTTGCCTCACTGCTTCAGCACCTAACAAGGCACTGGAAGAGGCTGCAGACAGAGCCCAGAGATCCCATCTCTGTGAATGGCAGATCAACTACTCAGGGCTGGATCATGGTCCAGAGGAAATATCCTGAGAGCACAAGCTTCAGAGGGACCTGATGAATGCTGAGTTCCAGGCTCCCCACCCGCTCCCCTGATCCAGCCATGGGACAAAGTGTGTGGTCAAAAAAGGATGAGGAAGAACTCCAAAGAGATCAGTGGTAAGTCTGGGGCTGACCCAAACCCCTTCCTCCCCAGCAATCCTCTGAACATCAGACCCACACAGGTGGGCCACAACTGAGAGGGACAAACCCAGATGGAGCCTGGACATCAGTTGCAATAGGAGAAACCCATTCCAGGACAGGCCTGGCTGGGGCAACCTCATAAGAGTACATACCTGGGGAAGAGACTATTCTGTACATCCCTAACAGAGATTTCCCTGACCATACGAGAGTGAGAGGGGAGGACTGCAGCTCCACCCACCTCCACTGCCCTTTTTCCTTCCCTGAGTAGAGAGTAAAAGAGGTGGCTCTGCAGGAGAGATCTGATTAGAGGAACAATTACAGAGCCTGCCACAAGAGGATAGGTTTTTTTGTTTTCATTTTTGTTTTTTGTTTTGTTCTGTTCTGTTTGGTTATTTTTAATTTTCAATTATTTTTTAATATTAAAAATGTTCTGACTGTTTGAGTTCATCTATTTTAAAAATATTTTTCCTTTGTGCATGAATGTGTATATGAGGCTTTGACCTGCATCCCCTATCAAAGTTTTTTTTTCTTTTCTTTCTCTGTTTCTTTCTTCTTTTATTTGTCATACTCTGTTTATGTGTGTATGTGAATGATTGAGTGTTCATGTTTTGATTTTGTTGTTGGTTTTTGCTCTTTTGTTCTTCTGGGTTTTTCTTTTATATTCATTTTTTATAGTTTAAGGGGTGTGTCAATATATGTGTGAGGGTTCCACCTGAATCTCCCCTTTTTTCTCTCTCTTTTTTCTTATTCTCCTCCCATCGCTCATTTTATCTTTCTTCTCTATTCACTTTGTACTAGGCATGTGTGTGTGTGTTTAGTTTTCTTGGTTTTTTTTTTGTGGTGGTGGTGGTGGTGGTTTGTTTTGTCTCACTTTGTTGTTATTGCAGATTGTTTTGTACTATGGGTTGATTTCTACTTTGAATCATCATATAGAGTCATGGTGGGGAGTGGATCTCAGGGAAAACATACCACAATAAGTGAACATTTTAATTTTCAAGTAACATCTGACTCCTAGCACCCCATACCCACTTTACTTGGATTTCAAAACTACAAGAGACAGCAAAGCTTCCCACCCATCATCCTATTTCAAAATAGAACAAATCCAGAGCCCAGATCAGGAAAGAATAGAGAAGTGAGCAATCATCAGAAGGGAAATCCTCTCCTACTGACACTGAATAATAGAACTATAGAAAAAAACAAGAGATCTATCACAAATGAGAAAAAGTCAGAGGAAGACCTCAGGCAATTTCAAGTCGACCAAAGACAAAATTCCTGAGAAATCAGACCTTGGTGCCCAAATAATGAAAGTCACCAATGACTCGCCCTAGAATATGACAGAGACCAGGGAATGGTTGGAAAGAGTGAATAAGACTCAAGAAAGACAAGATGCAACACTGAAAGAACTTGTACAGATTCTGGCAATAAAAAATTTCATTCAGGAAATAAATAACAAGATGACAAGCATGAAAAGCAGAATTAATCTAGCTGAAGAAAGAATCTCAGAACTTGAAGATCAGAACATGGAATTAACCCAATCTGCAAAAAACATAGAAAGAAGACTCAGAATTAAAGAACAAAGCCTACAAGAGAAGTGTGATTGTATCAAAAGACAGAACCTACACCTGATTGGTCTCCCAGAAGAAGAAAGGGAAAATGAGAACAACTTGGAACAAGTATTCCAGGAGGTAATCCAAGAAAACTTTCCCCATCATACCAGAGATGTGACCAGCCAAGCACAAGAGATACAGAGAAACCCCATAAGACATCAAATGAGAAGACCAACTTCAAGACACATAGTAATTTGCCTACACAAAGTAGGCACAAAAGAAAAAATCCTAAAGGCAGCAAGAAAGAAAGGACAGACCACCTACCAGGGAAAACCAATCAGAATAGCAGCAGACCTATCTGCAGAAGCATTGCAAGCAAGAAGGGACTGGAACCCTATAATCAAAATCTTCAAAGAAAAACAATTTCAACCAAGAATTTCCTATCCAGCCAAACTCAGCTTCATCAGTGATGGAGAATTAAAATCCTTCCCAGACATCTAATCCCTAAGAGATTATGCAGCTTCCAGACCAGCTCTAATGAAGACACTTAGAAAGGTATTAAGCACAGAAGAAAGAAACAAAAGAATCACAGCACACTTCCCAGGAGAACAGCAGAGCACAGAATCAACCGAGAAAGCAGCGCAACAGGAAACTTGAAAACATACACATACATTAACCCCAAAGCCAAAAGAAAACAAGCAAAGAAAAAACTTTATAAGAACCTCATGACGGGGATAAGCAATTATCTAAAGCAATTATGCCTTTAGAATTTCAATAATCAGCCTGAATGTGAATGGACTAAATGCACAACTGAAAAGAAACAGAATGGCAGACTGGATAAGAAACCATGACCCCATTATTTGCTGCATTCAGGAGACTCATCTCACTACAAGGAACGCACACAGACTCAAAGTTAAAAGATGGAAAATGAGTTTCCAGGCAAATGGATTACAGAAGAAGGCAGGACTTGCAATCTTAATATCAGATAAAACAACCTTTAAGCTATCAAAAATTTAAAAAGATGTAAAAGGACACTATATAATGATAAAGGGTTCAATCCATCAACAAGAAATATCCATCCTAAACATAAATGCACCCAACACAGGAGCATCAGCAATTATAAAGCAACTACTAAATAAAATTTTTAAAGATATTGACTTTAATGCTATTATAGCAGGGGCCTTGAATACCTCACTGACAGCCCTAGATAGATCATCAAGGCAAAAAATCAACAAGGAGATCCAGAACCTAAACTTGACATTTGGCCAAATGGACTTAGTAGCTACCTACAGATTATTCCACCCAACAACCACAGAATATACCTTCTACTCATCACCACATGGAACATACTCCAAGATTGATCACATTCTTGGCCATAAATCAAGCATAAACAAGTTCCTTAAGGTTAAAATCTTGCCATGCATATTATCAGACCACAGTGGAGCAAAAATAAATATCAAAACCAACAACATTTCCCAAAAGCCCACAAAGACATGGACACTAAACAGCATGATGCTGAACAAGGATTGGGTCAAAACTGAAATCAGAAAAGAAATTGAAAGATTACTGGAAACAAATGTAAATTAAGAAACATCTTACTAAAACCTCTGGGGTACCATGAAATCAGTTCTAAGAGGGAAATTTATATCTCTATGAGCACACATCAAGAAAATGGAAAGATAACAAATGGAGAGCCTAACAAATCACATAAGAGAGCTGGAAAGAGAAGATCACCAAAATCCCAACTTTAGCTGAAGAACCCAAATCACAAAAATAAGAGCCCAAATACAGGACATGGAAGACAAAAATATCATGGAAACATCAACAACAAATAAAACTGGTTCTTTGAAAGAATTAGCAAGATTGATGGACCCCTAGCCAGAATGACCAAGAAAAAGAGAGAAAAAGCCCAAATAAACTCAAACAGAAATACAAAAGATCAAATCACAACTGACCCTGAAGAAATACAAAGGATTATCAGAGATTACTATGTACACCTATATGGAAACAAACTTGATAACCTAGATGAAATAGAGGACTTTCTGACATCACACAACCTCCCCATATTAAAACAAGAAGACATTGAGACACTAAATAGACCAATAACAACCCAGGAAATTGACTCTGTCATACAAAAACTACCTACAAAAAAAAAAGGTCTGGGCCAGATGGCTTTCCAGCAGAATTCTAAAAAATATACAAAGAGGGGCTGATACCAATCCTACTGAAAGTATTCCACATAATTGAGAAAGATGGAATTCTCCCCAAATCATTTTACAAAGCTAACATCACACTAATACCCAAACTGGGTCAAGATCCAACAAAGAAAGAGAACTATAGGCCAATATCCTTTATGAACATAGATGTAAAAATCCTCAACAAGATTCTAGCAAATCAGATCCAAAAACACATCTCAAAAATCATCCACCATGACCAAGTAGGTTTCATCCCCAGGATGCAGGGCTGGTTCAACATTCACAAGAACATAAATGTAATTAAATACATCAACAGATGTAAAAACAAGAACCACATGATTATCTCATTAGATGCAGAAAAAGCTTTTGATAAAATCCAGCATCCCTTCTTGATAAAAACCTGCAAACACCTAGGTATAGAAGAAACATACCTGAAAATAATAAGTGCCATCAATGACAAACACACAGCTAACATATTGTTAAAAGGACAGAAACTAGAAACATTTCCTCTGATAACTGGAACAGACAAGGCTGCCCACTCTCACCCCACTTGTTCAATATTGTGTTGGAAGTCCTAGCTCAGGCAATTAGATAAGAGAAGGAACCCAGGGGTATAAAAATAAGAAAATAGGAAGTCAAGTTATCCCTCTTTGCTGATGATATGATCCTATACCTTGAAAATCCAAGAGAGTCTGTCAAAAACCTGCTTGCACTGATAAAGGACTTTACAAAGTCTCAGGGTACAAAATAAATATGCAAAAGACAGTTGCATTTCTATACACCAACAACAAGCAGACAGAGACCAAAATTAAAAGCACAATCCCATTCACAGTAGCCACCAAAGAAATGAAATACCTTAACATCTTCTTAACCAGAGAAGTGAAAGACCTTTACAATGAGAATTACAAAACACTACTCAAAGAAATCCAAGAAGACACAAACAAATGGAAAAATATTCCATGCTCTTGGGTAGGAAGAATCAACATTGTTAAGATGTCCATCCTACCAAAGGCCATCTACAGATTCAACGTAATACCCATTAAGTTACCAACATCATTCTTCTGACACCTGAAAATGACGATACAGAAATTCATATGGAAATATAAACAACCATAAATAGACAAAACAATCCTTAGCAAAAGAAACAAAGCTGGAGGTAGCACACTTCCAGACTTCAAACTTTACTATAAGGCTACAGTAATCAAAACAGCCTGGTATTGATACAAGAACAGATACATAGACCAATGGAACAGAATAGAGATTCCAGAAGCAAAGCCTCAACTTCTCAACCAACTCATCTTTGACAAAGTCTCCATCGACAACCACTGGGAAGAGGAGAACCTATTCAGTAAATGATGCTGGGAAAACTGGCTGATCACATGCAGAAGATTGAAACAGAACCCCTACCTATCACCATACACAAAAATTAATTCTAAATGGATCAAAAGACCTAAATATAAAACCTTAAACTATAAGAATCTTAGAAAGCGCAGGAGACACCCTTATGGAAATTCAACTGGGAACCAATTCCTATTCAGAACCCTAAGGCAAATACCTTAAGAAATAAGATAGACAAGTGGGACATCATCAAATTAACGAGCTTCTTCAAAGCAAAAGAAAGCTATTAGCAGTAGTGGAAAACTGTCAGGGGGAGGGGGGAGGGGTTGGCAGTTGAGGGAAACTGCTGGCAGAGGGAGGGGTATACCTCATCAACAAGGGCACCTGAATGATCAATGTTTATATACCTAACCCTGAATTGTACCCCACATCTTTATTTTTTAAAAAGATCTAAAAATCAACCTTCCATATAACTCCACAATCCTCCCACTGGGACTATACCCAGAGGAACTCAAATCACTCTGTGAAAAAGATACCTGCACATGCATGTTTATTGCAACATTATTTGCAATAGCAAAAACATGGAACCAACCATGCTGCTCATCAAAAGACAACTGGATTTTTAAAAATGTGGTACATATGCACAATGAAATATGAAATATTGTGCAATCGTAACGAATGACAAAATTATGAACTTTGCAGCAACTTGAATGGACTTAAAGGCTATAATTCTAAGTGATCTATCACAGAAGCAAAGAACTGAATGCCACATGTTCTCACTCATAAGCAGACCTTGAACAATTATCATAATACTATAAGAAAGGGTTTGGCAGTAAAGGGAAACTGCCAGGGGAGGAGGAACACACCTCAACAGCTTACATAATGAACATTTATATACCTAACCCTGAATTGTACCCTACATCTTTAAAATTGAAGAAAAAAAAAAAAATCAGAGGGAAAGAACAAATCAAGGGTGAAGTCACTAGTAGCATTGTTTATTGATGTGATGCTTAGTAAATAACTTCATTTGGACAAAATGGATCATGGAAAGAGACTAAGAATATACTCTTTCAAAGAAGCTGGATAAGTTCAAGATGTCTGAAATTTGGTCTGGCGAGAAAAAAGAGATCAAGACCAGTCTGGAAAATAATCATGAGTATGGCTTTCTGAACTTGGAATTGAATAGAGTCAAATAAAACAAAAAAAGACAAGAAAAACTAAATTATTTTAATAAAACAAAAAAGGACAAAGTTATATATTAATTTTATTAGATGCAAAAAGTATTTGATAAAATTCAGCATCTATTTTCACTTTAAAAATTAACTCCTAAGCCACCTGTGTTGACTCACACCTGTGATCCCAGCACTTTGGGAGGCTGAGATGAGGGAACAACTTGAGCCTAGGAGTTTGAGACCAGTCTGGGCAACATAGCAAGACTCCATCTCTACAAAAAAAAAAATCAAGAAGGTAGTCAGGCATGGTGGCACACTCCTGTAGTCCCAGCTACTCAGGGCTGATGTGAAAGGATCACCGGAGTCCAGGAGGCAGAGGCTGCAGTGAACTGTAAACATACCACTGCACTCCATCCTAGGTGACAGAGTGAGACTATGACTCAAAAAATAAATAAATCTTAGCAATTAAGAACTACAAAGGAATTTTCTTATTCTGACAAAATGTAGGTCTAAAGACTTAAATCTTCTACTTAATGGTAAAATTTTGAAAACATGTACATCTAGATGAGACTAGAATGCAACTGTGTAACTGTCAGTGTAATATGACAAGAAAAATATAAGAATTGAAAAATACATAAAAGCAAAAGTGTCATTCACAAATTATGTAATATTGAACATAGATATTCAAAAATAATCTTCTTACATAAATATTAGACTTAAGTAAAATTAATAGAGTAAGTATATAAATAGTAATTGTATTTCTGCATAGTAGCCAAGGGAAAGAGAAAATTTTAATACTATTAATGCAAGCATCAGAAACATAATATTTATAGAAATAATTCTAAGTTATGCGAAACCTCTGCACATAATATGATAAAGTACTACTGCAAAAGACCTAAGTAAATAGAGTATACCATGTTCGTGGACTGGAAATTTCAATCTTATAGAAATGTCAGTTATTCCCAAAATGGTTCAGTTCAATTCTTATCAAATTTCTGGCACATTTTTGTGTTTGCATGTGGGAAAATTCAACATAACAATTCTGAAATGTACTGTGTATGGAAATTCAAAGAACTAAGAGAATCAAGACAATCTTGAAGCAAAAAAAAAAAGATTTAATACAAAGTTACAAAAATTAAAATAATGTGATTTATAAACAAAGATAATTAGTCCAGTGAAACAGAATTGAGTACAAAAACAGATAACACATATGCAGTACATGGAAATTTGACAAAGTGGATACTGAAATCTAATGGATAGAGACTACTCTATAATAAAATGGGCTACATCATTTGGATATTTATATGGGAAAAATATTTATCTTAACTCCTTGCTTGTGCTAAACACGAAAGTCAATAACAGATGATTACAGATATAAATAGAAACTAAAGCAAACTCTTCTAGAAGATTATGTAAGATAATATTTTTATGACTTGGGGCATGCAAAAATGTTTTATAAACAGAACATTAAAAGTACTAACCAAAAAGAAAAAAAAAACTGATACATTGAATTTTATTTAAATTTAGAGCATCCATTTATGTACCAATAAGAGAATGAAAACTTAAGTCACAGAGTGGAAAAAGATATTTCCAAAACATACATCTAAAAAAAAATCTTACCCAAAATATATAGAAAAAAACTGCAAAAATTAAAAAAAAGAAAAAGAGCATTACTTATCAATAAAGAAAATATAGATAAATCAATAGAAAAATGAGCAAAACATTACAAAAATATGCAAATATCAATAATTATATGGCAAGATACTCAGCCTTCATTGTTATGAGGGAAATGCAATTTAAAACTACTTAGAGATACTTTATATACACACCAAAACAGCTAAAATATAAGGGTCTGATCTGTCAAATAGTTGGAGAAATTGGCATTTCCATGAACTGCTGGTTCATGGAAATTGACACAACCAGCTTGGGAACTGGCAACATCAACCAAAGTTATTATATGCATAGCTTGTTATTCAGTAATTCTCCTTTTAAAATTTACCCCTTAGAAATTATACACATGTGCATAAAAGGATATATATAACAACATTCCTAGCAACACTATTCATAATAGAACATGCAAACAACGTGAATACTCATTGACAGTAGAATGAATAAATAGTGGCATACATACATTTGAATGCTGGAAATCTTTAAAAATATAGTAAATGTGACCTCATACTCCAACATGATGAATTTTAATTACAACATTATGTACAAACATAACATTGAACAAAGAGACCATATACCTAAAAGAACATTGTATTATTTTATTATATAAAGTTCAAAAAGTAGATAAAACAAATCTATGATGATGAAAGGCAGGATAGTGGTTCTGCTTAGAGGAGTGACTGGAAGAGTGTGTAAGCAGTGCTTCTGTGGTGGTCACAGATTATATCATGATCTAGGTAGTTTTCTATAAATTTGTTTACTTTATAAAAACCTGTTAAGCTGTGGACTCATAATTTATTAAATTTACCTTATGTAGGTGATACTTTAGTAAAATGTCTTTTGAATAGATGAATGAATTAATTCATCAATATGTAAATAAAGAATTTGCTCAGCAAAAGTAAATGATAAAATCAAGAGACAAGTGAATTTCAAGAATGAGTGGGTGGTTAACAATGCCATTTGACGAAAAGTCAAAAAGGAGTTTTTTGCAAGGGCTCTGGCTATGATAAGGAAGAGGGCATTGTTCTCTCTAGATAAGCATAATTTCTGAGGGGCCTAGATTTAGGATGAAGTGGTCTAACTTTCACATTACTGATTTCTAGTCTGAAGGGGTGACAAGGCTTATGATAAAGACGTTTTGTAATGCTATCTGGTATATTTGGGGTATTGTTTGTTTGCTTTTTGTTACTTGTGAGATTTTTAAATGGAATTAACAAATAAAGATAATCCAAAAGCTAATTGCTTTTTACACAGACACAGTCCCAAAAAGATCTGATTGAAAAGTATCTAGGGCTAGGTGTGGTTTTTCATGCCTATAATCCCAGCACTTTGCGTGGCCAAGGGAGGAGGATTGCTTGAGGCCAGGTGTTCAAGACCAGCCTGGACAATAAAGCAAGACCTTGTTTCTACAGAAAATTTGACAATTAGCCAGGCATGGTGGTGTGCACCTATAGTCTCAGCTACTTGAGAGGCTAAGACTGAAGGAACGCTTGAGCCTAGGAGTTCAAAGCCACAATGAGTCATAATCTCACCACTCCCCTCCAGCCTGGGCAACAAGGAGAGATCCTTGTCAAAAAAGAAAAAAAAGTATTTAACATGGTTTGTAATTTTGGTAAAAGGAGTACTCTTAGATTGCTGCTTTTATTTTACATGTGTTCAAGAAAGAATAAAAGGGATGACTGCATTGCAATTCAACATATACAAGTCAACTTGGTTATCTTGAGCTAACCTTTCACAGTTCTGTTTCCTTATTTCATGAGTAAGATCATAAACTAGCTTTATACTCAGATAAGCAAATCTCATTACCCATGGAATTAAGATGATAGTGTTTATTTCAGTTTGTTCCATGAAGATCTTATAGATGAGCCCCCAAAACTCCAACATTCTTTAGGTATTAATGTCAACCCCAAAGCTTTGTTCATTCAACAAATGTATATGGAGTGTCCACTATGTATCCTGAGAAGCTAAACCAAATTTACTGATATTAACACCCTCTTGAGAAAATATGGAAATCTCAGGCAGCAATTACTTTCCACTGTGCTCTCTTTATTTTATAACTACCTCATTCTCTCAGTACCCATGTTCTTCTTTTTAAAAGTGAACGGAGGTAGAGTAAAATTTTGTCCTAGGATTTGAGTGTGTTTGAGTATTTATTATTCAAAATGACTCACTTAACACTTTGAAACCAATCCACTGTAACAGGTAAAAAGTGAGTTTAATTCTATTTTGGAAAAAGACCTCTTCTTTAAACATAGGCATAATTTAATTATTGATATCATGAACAGACAACTGATGGTTGAGGATAAACCATGCATAATTGTGTAATAATCCACAAGTTTACTTAGGAGCACAATTTTTTAAATAATACACCCTTGAATCACACAGCTATCTCCTTCTGGTTATGTGACCTTGGTAAATTCCTTAATATCTCAAAGTCTCAGATTTTTTTTCATATGTTGAATAAAAATAATAACTACCCTAAACATTGCTAGAAGAAGTTCACAATAGAAGGTATAAAAAGCTTCCAAGAAAGTGTTTGTAATACAATAAATACTCAATAAATGGAAGGTATTCATAAGAGTTTTTGTTGTTAGATGTATTTTTAATAGACTTTAATTTTTAGAGCAGTTTTAGGATCACAGCAAAATTGAGTGGAAGGTACAGAGATTTCTCACACGCCCCTTGCTCCCACGCAGGTAAAGCCCCCCCAGACTACCAACATTCCCTTTCAGAGTGGCGCATTTGTTATAACTGCTGAACCACATCGACACAGCATCATCATCCAAAGTCCATAGTTGGCATTAGGGTTCACAATTTTGTTACACAATCTATGGCTTTGGACAAATGTATGTTGACATGTAACCCTTGACCAATCATACAGAATAGTTCCATTACCTTAAAATTCCTCTGTGCTCTGTCTGTTCATCCCTGGCAAACCCTTAACAACAGATCTTTTAACTGATTATTTACATTTGGCTTCATAGTTAGACCTTTTCCAGGATGTCACGTGGTAGGAATCATACATATACAAAACACAGTGTTTTCAGATGTCTTTCTTTTCGTAATATGCATTTAAGTTTCTTTCATATCTGTTCATGGTATGACAGCTCATTTATCTAGATGTGCCACTTCCTCAGGAACACCTTGGTTGCTTCCAAATTTTGGAAATTATGACTAAAGCTGCTATAAACACCCATGAACAGGTTTTGTGTGGATATAAGCTTTCAACTTATATCCCACCAGCAATGAAAATTCTTGTTGCTCCACATTCACACCAACATTTGGTGTTGTCAGTGTTTTGGATTTTGGCCATTCTGAAAGGTGGATAGTGGCACCTCACTGCTGTTTTAATTTGCAGTTCCCTGATGATGTGCAATGTGGAGCATCTTTTCAGATGCTTATTTAGCATTTGTTTATTTTCTTTAGTGAGGTGTCTACTAAAGTCTTTGACTTATTTATAATTCAGTTTTCCCTTTTCTTATTGTTAAGTTTTAAGAGTTTGAGTTCTTTGTATATTTTAAGTAAGAGTCCTTTATCAGACATTTCTTTTGTAACTATTTCTACTTGTCTTTGTTTTCTTGGCAGTGTTTTTTGAAGAGCAGACATTTTTAATTTTAATGAAGTGCAGTTTATCATTTCTTTTGTGCTTTGGTGTTGTATTTAAAAAGTCATAACTCAACTCTATGTTATCTCTTCAGAGTTTTGTGGTCTTGCATTTTACATTAGGCTTACAATTAATTTAGAGTTATCTTTTGTGAAAGATGTTAAGGTCTGTGTCTAGATTTATTTTTTTGTATGTAGATTTTTTATTGTTCCAGCAAGATTGTTGAAAAAATTGTCTTTGCTCTATTGTATTGCCTTTTCTCCTTTTTCAGAGATCAGTTGACTATATTTATGTGGGTCTATTTCTGGATTCTCCATTCTGTTCCATTGATCTATTTGTCTATAGTCTCACTGACATCATACTATCTCGATTACTAGAGCTTTATATTATGTCTTGGTGAAGAGTGCTGTCAGTACTTCAACCTCATTCTTCTTGAATATGGTGTTCATTATTTGGGATCTTTTGTCTCTCCATATACACTTTCAACTCACTTTACCAATATTCACAAAATAATATACTAGTAGTTTAATTGCAATTGCATTGGATCTATAAATAAAATTAGGAAGAACTGATATCTTAACTTTTATTTGTTCTTTGCATGATCATGAACTATCTCTCCAATTATTTATTCGTTCTTTGATTTTCCTCATCAGAGTTTTGAGGTATTCCTCATACAGATATTGAACAAATTTTTCTAAATTTATTATTATTTATTTTTATATTTAACTTACATTCTGTAATCTTGTTATATTGCTTATTAATTTCAAGAATTTTAAAATTCTTTTGGATTTTCTATACAAACAATCATGTCACTTAAAAAAGATCATTGTATTTCTTCCTTTCCTGTAGCATATGTTTTATTTCCTTTCCTTATTGCATTAGCTAAGAATTCCAGTATGATGTGAAAAAGCAGTGCTAAGAGAGGGCACCTATGCCTTACTATTGATCTTAGTGAGAATGCTTGGAGTTTCTCAGCATTTAGCACATTGTTAGCTGTAAGGTTTTTTTGTTGTTGTTGTTGACTCTTTGTCAAGTGGAGGAAATTTCCCTTTTTTTCTAGTTTACCCAGAGTTTTTATCATGAATGCATGTTGAATATTTTCAAATGCTTTTCTGCATCTATTGATATGATCATGTTATTTTTCTTCTTTAGCCAATTAATGTGATGGATTTCTAAATTTTTATCAGTCTTGCATATTTGGGATAAATCTCATTTGGCCATGATGTATAATTTTTCTATAAATGATTGAATTTGATTTGCTAGTACTTTGTTGAGAAGTTTTTGCATCTATGTTCCTGAGGGATATGAGTACATAGTTTTCTTTTCTTTTAATGTCTTTGTCTAGTTTTAGTATTAGGGTAATGTAGGCCTCATAGAATGATTTGAAAATATTCTCTCCGCTTCTATCTTCTGGAAGAGTTTGTAGATAATTGGTACAGTTTTTTTCTTCAATGTTTGGCAGAATTCACCAGTAAGTCTTTAGGATCTAGTGTTTTCTATGGTATGAATAGTATTGATTTTTTATTATTGATTTTATTTTCTTAAAAGAAATAGGACTACTGATATTCTCTATTTCTCCTTGGGTGAGTGTTGGCAGAGTGTGTCTTTGAAGCAAGTTTATTTAGATTATCAAATTTGTGGCTCAGAGTTGCTCATAGTAATCCTTTATGATTCTTTTAATGTCAATAGAATCTGTAGTGCTGTTCCTTCTTCAGTTCTGATGTTAGTTATTTGTATTCTCTCTCTTTGTTTTCCTTTTATTTTTTATATTTTGGTTTTTTTTATAATCAATATTTTTATTATGATATTGTGGGATATAGTTAAGGGTTAGGTATACAAATATGCTTCATTCAGGCACCCTTGTTGATAAGAAGTGTCTCCCCGTCCCCAGACAGATATTTACTACTGTTAATCCCATCTCCCTTCCCCTCCACACCCCCATAGTTTCCCACCACTGTCAGTCATTTTCTTATAGTATTACGTTGGATGTTCAAAGTCCACTATATGAGTGAGAACATGTGATACTCGGATCTTTGTTTCTGGGAGAGGTCACTCCGTATTATAGACTCAGGTTCCATCCAGGTTACTGCGACATTCATGATTTTGTTCTTTTTTATGGCTGCATAGTATTCCATCATGTATATGTACCACATTTTTTTAATCCAGTCCTCTTTTGATGGACAGCATGGTTGTTTCCAGGTTCTTGCTATTCTGAACAATGTTGCGATAAACATACGTTTGCAGGTATCTTTTTTATAGAGTGATTTGAGTTCTTCATGGTATATTCCCATGGGGATTGCGGGGTCATATGGGAAGTCAATATTTAGAGCTTTCAGGAATCATCATACTGTTTTCCACGGAGGTTGCACTAGTTTGCACTCCCACTAACAGTGTAGAAGTGTTCCCTTTTCGCCACACCCTCTCCAGCAACTGTTATTTTTTGAGTTATTGATAATTGCCATTCTGACTGGAGTTAGGTGGTATCTCAGTGTGGTTTTGATTTGCATCTCCCTGATGATGTTTTCTTAGTTAAGCTTGTCAGAGGCTTACCAATTTTACTCATTTTTTTTCCAAGAAGCAGATTTTTGTTTTGTTGATTTTGTCTGTTGATACCCTATTTAAATTTCATTGCTTTTTGCTCTAATTTTTATTCTTTCTTATCTTACATTTATTCTGGACGTAATTTGCTCTTCTTTTTTTAAGTTGAAAAGATAGAAGCTTATAGTATTGATATGTAGATCTTTCTTCTTTTCTAATGTATATCAAGGTATAAATTTCTCTCTAAGCACTATTTTCAGTGCATCACAAATTTTGATATGCTGTGTTTTCATTTTTCAGTCTTAGATATTTTGTTCATTTCTTTTTCTGTCATTTTTTTCTTTTTACTTTTCATTTTTGGATGTTTCCACTGAAATATTCTCAAGCTCAAAGAGTTTTTCCTCAGTTCTGTCTAATTACAATATACTCATCAAAGGTATTCTTCATTTCTGTTACAGAGTTCTCTAACCTTTATTTTTATCCCTTCTTAGCGCTTCCATCTCTCTGCTTACATTGCTCATATGTTCTTACATAATGTTTACTTTATCCATTAAAGCGTATAGGATATAATTATAGTTTATTTAAATTTCCAGTCTGATCATTCAAACATTCCTACCATATCAGAGTCTGGCTCTGATGCTTGCTCTGTTTCCTTAAACTGTGATTTTTGCCATTTAATATGCCTTGTATTTTTAGTCAAATGTGATTTAGTGGGTAAGAGGAATTTATTCAAAAGATTTTAAAATTTATCTTCAGATAACTGAACTGTTAATAGATTTTTGTTTCCTTTGATTATCCAGGTGTAAGTTAGTTCTATATGAAGATTCAAAACCAAGCTCAAGAATCCTCTTCCACAACTGATAAAAAAATTAATTATCCAAAAGAAAATAAAAAGGTAAATATTACTCTAAATAATATTATAATATTATTTAGAGTAGTATCTGTATTATATCTATGAGCAATTCTAAATCAAATTGGAAGAAATTCCTCAATAATGCTTACACTTTATGAAAATGAAATATATATCAGTGTTTTTTCATGTGTATTTTCTTCCACTACTTGCAAACTCATAAGAGTACTAATTATTCACTGAAAATTTTTATGGTGGAAAGAAATGACAGGGTGACAGAATGAAGAAAAAAAGCCTCTGTGTGACATTAATGTCCCAGCCACTATTTCTTGTAATTCTACTTTGTGTCCTGGTTTTCTGGTGTCTAAAAAGATATTTATTGCCCAAGAAATACCAGTTTTATGTAGTGGCATAGATGGTATTTTGTCTAAAACAGAAATTGGGTGAGATGAAAAGCGCAATTTCTATGTAGAGATGCTGAGGTGCAGCTCATGCTCATTTGACTTATACTTGTTTTGTCTTTGACTTTTGGCATTAACTTATTTACTTTATAACAATAGTTGCAGAAAGATTACTACAGCTATTGTTACTTTAGATTCATATCCAAATTACTTATAAATGTTCCTTTTTTGATGTTTTCTGATGTTCTTTAGAAAATAGGCAGTCAGGGGATGATTTTTATATTTAAAAGAAATTGATTCCCACACAAAGGAATACATTTTCTTCATGAATATGCAACATTTGAAAAAATAAGGAATGACGTTAAATAAAATCTACTTTGGTACCACTGGGGATTTGAAGAAAAAAGAAATCAAATGGTCTGGGTGAAAAATAGGTCCAATTTAAATACATATAACTTTCAGAAACTCACTTTATTGTCTGGGGTCAGCAATATTAACAGAAAACTGAGAAAAGGAGCTTTGGTCATACATCTCCGAGCAGTGGCCAGGATACACATGTCACAGCTCAAGAAAACCTATTGTTTTTCCATGATAAATCTCTGTTATCTTGGTAACTTCTGTTATTTTTTTCTGAATTAAAAAAAAAAAGCGTTGCAACAAAACAACTTGAAAAACAGGGAAGCCCATTAAATAATTTATTACTGTATATTCAAAAGATATTTTAAAATTGTCTATTTGCTTTTCTAGAGTAACTGATCTGATAGGTGTTTTGCCATTATGCAAGCGTAGCTTGAAGAGTGGATTGTAATGGCTCTTGTGAAGTTGGTAATCATTTAATAAGACATTCTTATGTGACATGGAATAGCTTTGTAGTATACTTCCTGGTGATTGGAGCCAAATTATTCACTCATTTATTTATTCAACAAACATTATTGATTATCTAGGTATGCCAAGTATTGTACTACAGAGCAACAGTTTAGTATGAAATTTCCTTGAGAGAAGAATCTGTTGTTATTGTTGTTGTTACTGTTATTTTCCATTCTGTAGTATGTTTGCTACCTACAGAGCCTCATATTGGCTCTGGGTAATGATTTGTTATTACTACTTTTATAATTACTTTTGCTACTAAATCGATTGAGATAATATGCAAGATAAGAAGAAGGCACAACAATGGAATTCATCAAATCTTTATATGTTTTATGTAATTTGGGAGAATTTTGAATCTAAATAGAATTTCTTGTACAAGTGGCCAAAAAAAAAAAAAAATTCCAAATAAAAAAAGGCCTTCAGATGACAATGTTTCACTGAGAAGAGGCTACATCATTTTGTAGGTTAAAAAAATTATTAGCATCACATTCTGGAAATACTGCCTTGCTCATTATATCAAACAATTTCTGGTTCTTTTAATCACTGCTAAAATGCTAGTAGCTCCCTTTAATGCCTAGTCAATAAGCAGATTAAAACATAAATGCCACTAAATATGCTTTAAATATCAGCTCCATTGAAATATTTCTAGGTTCTGTATCCTCTTAAAATAATCCTCATTCAAAATTGAGAGGAAATGTCATCCATATGAGTTTCTCAGAATTTAAGCTCTGATTAAACAAGGAATTATGTACTATAACTTTGGAAATCGGATAATTAAAGAAGCACCACACTCTTTGTTGATGACACTTTTAAGTCTAGAAAGTTTTCATCAATGCTACAGTAAAATTTCATATTAAATAATGTTGCACATGATGAGTGCATTTCTAACCCCAATTATAGTTGGCTACCTTAAGAGGGAATTATGAAGAAAGTCAAAGATGCAAAATTATAACTGGCAAGTCAACTACCCTGACTGCAGAGCTGCACAAGGGTCATCTGCTTTGATGAGGTCTTAGCAGGGAAATGAAAAGAAGCATAACATTGTGACAACATATAACTCTAACTTTCAAGGAAATAGTGGCATGCTAAAGGATTTGAATGGATCCAAATGTGAACTGACGGACTCTCTCCCAATATTATTCTTTTGTTCTACATTCTCAAATGTGATATACAAACAGGAAGTCTTTCATAGAACCTCAGAATAAATCGGATTCTTTCTTGAATAAATGTAGACAAAAGTAACACAAATATGAATTCTCACCTGATGCATGGTAAGGGAGATACGGCACTGTATTTTTCTACTAGCTATTGAGACTACCTTCACTAAAAGGATCCATCTTTGCCCTCTATCAGTTGCAAGAGAGTGAAAATACATATATATATCCATCTTTTCACTTAGGTTCTGTGGTTGGGTCCCTGAAAAATTAAAGTGACAAAAGAGAGATCAGCAACAGGAAAGCAAGCCGAATGTATTAACACGAGCAGCCAAAGAAACAGTTGAGAAACTCAGTGATGACTAACTCAAGGAGACGGTTAGAGCTTGAGTTACATAACATTTTCACAGAAACAATAATTTTGCAAAGAAGTGAGAAAACAATGAAAAAGACTTTAAGGTTGTAGGGGCTGCAAAGTGCGGGAAGGTAAGTCTATAAAGGAAACTAGTGAGAAAACAGAAGCTGTCTTAACAAGGTTGGGTTGTGCAGATTCATTCTGGTGCCAACTTTCCATCTTCTTCATGGCCATGAAACTTCCCCAGCAGAGGGGATTTATAGTAGTTCTTATCACTGAGAAGTTTCTGCTTTTAATCAGATAATGAAAGTTCAAAAGAGGTTTCCTTCTGCTGCTGTTGATCTCATTTCCCTCCAATTCAAGATCATTTTAATTGGCATATTTTAGGTAGCATTGGGGTGGTCCCTTACAAAGTCCAATAACAATATTTCATTCCAATAACCAAGGTCTAAAACACACCAAGCTCCTAAAATATACTTTTACTAAGTTTTTTCAAATGTCGCATATTCAATTTCAGCTTCATAAACAACCCACCAATGTTTGCCAGTGTTTGCATCTTGCAGATGTGTGACAAACCTGCATTCTTCTTAGTAACTTTCTTAATTCAGAAAGCACATGAGCTACACACAACCCTGTGGAAAGCCCAGAATCAAAATTCTAATGTTTAAAATTGCCCACATTACTTTTCTTTCAGGTCTACAACTCACTTTTTTTCTCAGATTATTCTCTCTCCTCTGCCAAATACATCAAATGCATCAATATTTCTTCATCAAAGTGATGAAGAGACTTATCATTGTTCACTCACAGGTGATGTGTTTAGAGTTGGAAGTCACCAGAGATCATCTCTTCTTTCATTTTAAAAATAAAAGAGTGAGCTGCAGATAGGTTAAATGTTCTGCTTTAAGTCATTCAGTTAGTTGGGTCAGAGCTTGGCTTATTTGTACAACCTCAAGTTGCCGTTAAGATGGAAAGTTTCCCCCTCAGAGGTGCTCCTAGAAGAGAAGGACAGAGTATCAATGGGGGTACAACCCAAGAAGTCTATGTGAGTGGACAACAGAGAGCTCACACCCAGCCTAGTTTCACCCACCATACACCTCCCTGAGGAACTGTGCTGATCTAAACAGGTCCTTTTGCCAACTAATACACCCTGTAGACTGGCTGTGGCCCTGATCCTCCTTAAGGTACCTTCTGGAGAAATCTGATTGAATGGACAGAAAAGGAGCTTTAGAAGTGTCCTGAGAGCATTGGCATCCGGGATTTCTGAAAATGAACTGTTGAACCTGACAGCAACTCAAGAGGAAAGGTCATACAGGTCTGGGTGAGAAATACGTGATTTGCAAATGTCAGCTAAGATTTGGATAAGCATCTGGTTTTTGGCTATATGTCTGAAAATGAATAAACACTGAAATCTGGAGGATTCATACTCACTGGACCTAATCCACCCAGGATTTAACAGCCAGAAGAGAAATGCTGGTCATGGCATAGATTCCTTAAACTTTAAGTCATTTACACACAAAACAAAGCAGCACATATGTATATGCCTGTATACATATGTAAACATATCTATACATAATCCACACACACAAATATGCGTATATTTCTATGCATTTCATGTATATATGCATGTAGGTTTGTGTGTGTGAGTGTGTGTGTGTGTGTGTGTGCGCGCGTGCGCGCGTGCGTGTTTAAATATTCCAAAGCATTGGGCCAGTTGGCCATGCATTCAGTTTCTCTTGGAAAAGATTTGCTTCCTATCTAATAGAAATATACAATCTGGTTAAATGTTGCTGGTAAAATGTCTAACACATGGGTGGATTGAGATTGTGAACAAGTGGGAATGCTAAAGCAAGCCTGATGGAGACAGACCCTCTGAAGGGAGGCCAGAAAGCATTCCATTCCAAAGAGTGGGGATATGCATCTATTGTTTCTCCAGCTGGCTAAGCAACTGCAGGGAGGTTTCCTACTAAACAGCCTCATTAACATAAGCATAACTACAGGGTAAGTTTTCAAGCTCATTCCAAGTGAATTCAAAGGGGTGGGGAAGAAAGATGCCGTTAATATGCACAGCTCATGCAGACAATGATATGAAGTTAATTCGTTTCATCATATTATCACCATAGCATATTAGCTTAAAAGAAATAATAAGACAACATGGAAATGTTTGCATATTAGAGAGAATTCGCGTTGTACCCTATTAGCACCATATCTTATTAGTATTGCATTAGGCTACCATGCTGCAACGCTAAAATGATGAAATCCCACTGTGAAAACTGATATTGAATTCTTGTAATGTTTCAGAATCATTTTTAGCACTGCATATAAATAATTCATGTGAGCAGATCTAATGAATTGATGGAAGAAAAAAACGTCCCTTGGCATTGTGAGCATACTTATGAATGTAAAGTCACGAGCAAGACACTTTCTCTTGGAAGGTGGGCAGAGGCTGAAGTGTGACATCTCTTCCAGAGCCTGTTATTAGTATAATGAGGAATTCTAGGTCAAGTCCAGTTGAAATATTCCTGGAATATTTTCTTCTGAGAAAGATGGCACAATATCGGTTGGTGCTTTCCTGTCCTTTCTGAATCTAGATTGTAGATTAGCTGAGGTAGTCACCCTCACCCAGAGACGCTGGCTGTGCAGAATCAAAATTCAGTAAACTGAGAGCCCAGGTGAAGCAGTGTCCCTTGTACTCCCAATGTCTTTGTTCAATCCTTGTCAAATTGTGTTACAATTGTCCAGTTCCTCATCTATCTTCACCATTGTACTACATGCTCCTCGAAGTCAATGGTCATAATTTATTCATATTTATAATCCTAATCCTGAGCACAAAGCACAGCCCTGAATAGGTACTCAATAAATATTGAATAAATGGATGGATGGATGGATGGATGGATGGATGGATGGATGGGTGAATACATTCATTCAGTTCCAAAGATTCCAATTAAAAAAGTTGGAATACAGGTGAGAGAAGGTCATTTACATTTAAATCTTATTGTTTTGCTAAATTTAAATCTTTATTTGCAACGTTGAATTCAGTCAAAGCAGTTTCAGTTTAGAAAGGAATTCTAATTCAGTGGAATTCTTCCCACATTAGACACAATTGTTTAAGCTCCTGCTTTGGATTAATGACTCTTTGGCTTTTCATACCATATTGCGTATTGGTGTCAGCGGCTTGCAGGGAAGCAATCCTCATGCAATTTCAGCTCCCCAGGATGGAGGTTTCCTGTGAGTAGCGCTGTTGTGGAAGTGTGTTCCCCATGTTGAAGGATCGCTGGCAGGCGCCCTGAACTGTGGGGCGGAGACCAATGACCCGATTTGGCTCTCCGTGTGTCTGACTGTGGGCCACGCGATTCCTCCTGCCACTACCGGATCTCGTGGCTCTTGGGCCCTGGCTCCCTCTGACCCACTTCGTGCTTTCTGCTCTGTGGGCAGATCTCAGGGTCCTGGCTCCAGGCCTTCTTTCTACACAACTCACTTGTCTGAAAGCCAAAAGCACTGAGGAAGAATAACAGATAGATTTTCTTGGGAGAAAAAAAAGGGTTTCTTTTTCTCTTTTTCATGCCAAAGAGAATAATTTGACATGGGGTCAAGGGAGACCACTTCACCATTCAACACAGGACCCACTGGCCCATGCATGTGCTCACCAACACACACTTGCATACCACTACTTTCAGCCACAGCTGTGGGCTTCGCCAGTTCTCAGACTCATTCACCAAGAAGAACATAATTTTCATCAGGTCAAAAGACCCAAGAGTGAGCTAGAGATGTGAGCCATCCATGCCACATTTTAAGGCCAACGAAGACCCTTGTCTTCTGGCAGACAGCTCGCCACACCAGGGCTAGGTGCAGAGGACACTAGGAAGAATCCCCACAGGTGCTGCTCATACTTTTCTCACTGTAAACTTCCAAGGGTCTCATGTGGTGGGTTCTCTCAGTCATCACCACTCAGGAACTAAAGGGTTCTTTGTGCAGGACAACCACTTTTGGAAATGAGCCCAAGTGGAACACATGTCCTCCCTCCCTCTCAGGAGAGTTAACACAGTGAGTTTTTCTCCCTGTCTTCTTCCCCATCCACTGAGGATGTGTGCATAGACCGACAGATGAAGTTAGATGATGCGGTAACATGGAGTGGTACTGAGGTTTGTTGCTAAATTATAAGAACAAAATGAAAATTCAATCCTTGTTTCCAACAAATGCCATTTTCTAACTGTGCAGCTCAAAGTACAGCAGGCAAATGTGAAGTGAAACTGAAATTAAGAGTCAGAATTAAGGAAATGTTCATCAAAATTAGACAGTGTCCTTAAGAAATAATTTGTTCTGTTTTACTGGTGGATGAATTTGAGTTTTCTGTAATCCTTTTGTGCTTCGCAAATCACTGCATGTAACCCACTGAAGTCATTTCTAGGCTATGATATACAGGGCAGAAGCACCTGTCTGTGAGGTTCACATGCTCATGCTTTCTCTGCTTTTCTCTGGATGAACAATTTTGTGAGGAATTCTCTTTCACTTCTCATTCCCATATATTTGTTGAGGACCTGCTATGTGTACTAGTCACCTATCATTTTGTTTCATTTCCATTATACAGGTTAGGAAATTGAGATTCAGAGAAGTCAAGTAATTAACCCAGTGTGACAGAGCTTTGTGAGGGGAGAAGAATGATACAAGTCAAGGTTGCTCTGACTCCAGAGTCTATGTTCTTAACTCTGCTCTTGGGGCACTTACAGACAAGGCAAGCACCAGCAGATTCCAAATCTGAAACATATCTGACATTGGAGAAGCAAATCTCAGTTCCTCATCCACACTTAGCTGGTGACTAGTCTGAGTGTGAGCTGTTTCCATCATCCTGTGAAGAACTACAGAATGGATCTCCCTAGGGCTCAAGAAGGTGTGGTGATGGGGAAGAGGGAGAGAACATTGATGAAGCTAGAATATCCTCTCCAGCTGATGTAATACCCTGTCAGTGTATCCTTGGACAACTGCCCTAAATGGGTCTCAAGAAAACCTACTTCCTTTCGATGGAGGTAGCCTTCTTTGGGGAAGAACATGGATTCACTCTCAGACAAAATTTGTTTTACATCTCAGTTTTGTTGATCACTAAATGTATAACTTTAAACAGTTGGCTTGTTTCTCCAAATCCCTACCCTGTCAAAGAGATAACCTTTAATGTATAGAGTTCTGAGAAATGAGTGAGGTGATCACATTGTCTGGCACATGGTGGTTCTCAGCACTTGTTACCTGCCTCTCCTGTCTTCACCCAGCTGGAGGCTGACCCAAGCCCAAGCTCAGCAGGGTCCTCTCCCTACCTTGCGCCCCCTGCATCTATGCCTGCAAACTCTCCGGCAAGCCGTAGGTTTCAAACACATTTTTCAGCCCAAAATTCCACCATGATCTTAGAATTCCTACAGGATTGAACACTAGGTTCAAGCTCCACTCGCAAGTGACACCATGTGTCCAGCTAGAGGGCAATACCTAAGCCAACAGAGATATTTAACAGTAAAATGTTCTTATAACCAATATCTTACCAGGAGATATCCATCCCAGTGGCACCCTTCTCAAGGTGCTGGTTCCATGAAGTGCCCGATTCTTTTTTTTCCTATTTTCTATTCCAGTTATATCAGTTCTCCCCATTTATAAATGGATCTGACATTGAGTAAAATCATTCAGCATGTGAACATCCACCTTAGCAAAGTTTCATAGCTGCCTTAAAGGTTTGTTCTTTTATGGACCAGTCAGTGTCGTGCGCCAGATCATTCTGGCCCAAGCCAGCCCTGACATGAGCTGGTACACAGCCCTGAAGAGTAGAGCTAATGTGGAAATTCAAGTGAGGTGACTTAGAAAGCAATAGGCCCAAATTTCAACCTACTCTCACTCTTAAAGGGACCCTGACGGCAGGCGTCATGTGCCTTGCCTTCACTGTCTGAGCCAGGTCTTGCAAGGCAGTCAATATCAAGCATGTACTTCAGTGAGTGTTCCCCTGCTGCTGTATTTATGAAATCAAAAAATTAGCTAAGGGACATTCGCAGAGCCTGGGAGGCAGTGGGCAGTGCAAGCCTCCCTCCTGTGCATCTGGCTCACTAAAAACAGAATCTAAAATCACACACTAATGCTTGATCTAAGACTGTAGGAAAGTTACATATGACATAATTCCAGACTATCGTGGCAATCACAAAGTTTCAAAATGCCTCTTTAAAAGCTTATGAAGTCTCTCTTCTTAGTTAAGCATTTCCTCAAAGAAGATTGGTAGCCTCCATTGTTTCTCTGAGCTAATGAAATATTCAGGACACTTTTCTTGCAAAAATCCGGACATAGCAGGGTGATCTGACATACCATCACGGTTTCTCGAGGTATTTCACCTTTCAGTTACCCAAGACAGACCTATCTTCATCACAGCAAGAAATTCTGCTTTTAATTGGATGTCTGAGTGACACAGTAGCTAAAATGTGGAGTGGTGACCAGCAGTTGTTTACATTTGCAATAACAGTTTCAACTACATGTCCTCATGAAAATGTCAAATTTAATTCTGATGTAACAAAATACAGTCAATAGCTAATGATGTACTCATTAATATCTTATGTTGCCATCATGTCACTATTGGTTCTAATAATACCTAATTGCAATAATAAATACCTAATTTGTTTATTTTCTAATTGGACATTTTTTACATTTCTATCCTGTAATTATTCATGAATAATTATAGTTAGTCACAAAATAGAATTATCGTTAAGCCTGTATAAACTGCAGCCAGCTTCTTATTGGAAAAAAAGAATTGAACTTTTCCTGCTTTATGTTCTAATCAACGTTTTTCTCTATTTTGTGGACTTGCTCAAAACAATGTTGAGAGAATATGTAAAGCAGAGGCTGATAACTCAAAACTTTTTATAATTATAAATTTGCTGTAGGGATGTTTAAAGAGTCATATAATTGGGGATTTAGTCTCAAACTCCATGCGGAACCAAATAAGCTTTGGCCAAAAGAGTCTTGTTTCATCAGGAATTTGCTGCCTAAAGATCCCAAGCCACATTCTCATGTACCCAGGGTCTGAGTAAGCAGCAGTAGCCCACAAGGCTCTTCTGGGTCTGACCATCAGTCTCAGCATCTCCACAATCTCCTCCTCACTGACCCATATAAATGCAACCCTCCATCTACACAGAACTTCTACCAGTTTCCAATAGGCCTCTCTACTTTTCTGATTGTGTATATGCTATTCTTTCTTCCAGAAATGGCCTTTTTTTTTTTTATCTCAAGGGCTCATTAATTCAAGTAACAGTGTCTCTGTGAAATGTTCCTGATGCCCTTATGGAAACTTCCTTCTATTCTTCATCCAGTCTAAATTTACCTTTAGCATTACCACTTCCCACACTGGACTTCACGCCATTTCTTGACTAGTCTAAGTGTCCCAATGGAGCTACGGGTATATTTAATCCTTGCACTTGAAAGTCATGGGAATTTGTGTTGCCTTTGAGGTTTGACCAGTGAGTAATGGGAGCCAGTAGATAGTCTCTTCCCCCTTCTGTGTCCTGGACAGATGTGGCTCCATGCCTGAGCCTCAAAGGTGCCCACTGGGATGAAGCCCCATCACCCACGGGGACACCAGCTCAGGGATGCCCCTTAGTTCTCCCTCCTTCCTATCTTCACCCTTCTCAATCCCGATTCCTCGTGCCTGGTGAACCCACTTCCTGTTGCTCCTGTAACAAATTACCACCAACCCAGTGGCTGAAAATAACACAGACCCCCCTCACTTACTGTCTGGAAGTAGGAAGTCCCAGGTCAATTTCTCTGGGCTAAGCTTAGGCGTCATCAGGGCTGGGTTCCTGGGGGGACGCTAGGGGGGAACTTGAGTCCCCGCCGTTGCAGGCTCCTGGAGGATGCCTGCATTCTTTGATTTGTGACACTTCCTTGAATCTCTGTCTAAAGTCAAAACTATAACAAATTCGGTTTAAAGACTCTAACTGGCTTTATTTGTGCTTCTAGAATCAGGCAATGCCTCGCTCCATAACATAGAATGAGTGCTTCTGTGAGCTGAGCAAAGGAGGTTGGCATTATAGACCGAAAGGAGTTGATGAAAGCAGAGGCAGAACAAAAGGCAGGTTGGTCATTTCAAAGTGAACTTCCCAGTCAGGTGTGGTGGCTCACACCTATAATCTCAGGACTTTGGGAGAACAAGGTGGGAGGATTACCTGAGCCTGGGAGGTCAAGGCTGCAGTAAACAGTGATCGAAGCCGGGCTCGGTGGCTCAGCCTGTAATCCCGCGCCTTTGGGAGGCTGAGGTGAGTGGATTGCCTGAGCCCACGGGTTCAAGACCCGCCTGGGCAGCGAGAACTCATTTTTACAATAAATTAAAAAATTCAGCCGGGCGTGGTAGCACATGCCTGTAATTCTGGCTACTCGGAAGGTTGAGGTGGAAGGATTGCCGGAGCCCAGCAGGCGAGGCTGCGGTGGCTGGGAGCGGCCACTGCACTCCAGTCTAGGCAACAGAGTGAGACTCCAACTCAAAAAAAAAAAAAAAAAAAAAAAGACAGTGATCGTGTCGCTGCACTCCAGCCTGGACAACCGAGTGAGATCCCAATTCAAAAAAAGAAAGTTAACTCAGTACGGGGAGACAGAAGGACAGAAAAATAACTTGGCCAACGCCAGATTACTTCAGGTAAAGGATTAAAACACAGGGAGCTTCACGATCACACCTATTGAAACTGGCCAGTTTGGGAGACTAGGCTGTTGTCTCTCTTTCCTGATGGCTGAGAAGGCCAGACAACCTCTCAGATTCTGTTTGATAAGGTGGAATCTTTTGATTTCTGGTTTAGTCTGTGAGGTCTGGTATAGGAGCTTAGTCCAAAACAATGGCCTTCCATGATTTTTATTTAGCAGTTCCAACTTCCTGCTTCCAGTGATTACACCTCCTACTTTTTTTTTTGACTTTTTTACCTTTCCTTTATAAAGACCCTTGTGATTGCATGTAAGCCTCACCCAGATAATGCAGGGCCATCTCTTTATTTCAAGACCCTTAATTTAATCATATCTTCCAAGCCCCTTTCCCCACATAAGACAGCAGCTTCTGGGGATTAGGATATGGATATCTTGGTGAGGGGTGGGGCAGGGCAGTTACTCAGCCTACCATCTGACATCACTTCTAAAACGAGTTTACCACAGGCATGTTCATATTTCAAACTTCATATTTGAGCAACATCCAAGACAGAATCCAGAGCAGATGAGCTACTCTTCTGTGTTTCTTCTGAGGCTTCCAGGTGATGTCAATGCCACTGTCCTCAGGCACACATTTGACAAGCATCCTAGGCCAGTGGCTCTGAACTCTATATGCCCATAAAGAAGCATCTTGGAAGCTGTATCCCCATGCACAGACATTCTGTTTTAGTGGATGGACATTAGTTTGTGGTTGTTGGGTTGCATTGTGTTGTTTAAGGTCCTCGGATGATTCTCACTAGTAGCCAATGCTAAGATCCACTGGTCTAGTCCAACTTATTAAACAGATGAAGAAACTGAGTTGCACAAAGGGTAGGTGAGAACCAAGACCCAGGAGTGAGGGCCCCAAAGAACTGGGAGTAGAACCCCACAGCCTCCTGAAGCCCATGGCAATGACTCTGTTGCACAGCACATTCAGGAAAACCGGAGAGACTCATGTGCACTCAGACACAACCTCAGCCATTTGAGGGGGTCAACAGTGAGAGATGGCTCAGAGAGCACACCCACTACCTCCCCTTCCAGTCCCCTGGGCCATGTGCTGAAGAGGCACAACTGCATGAAGAGAGTACTGTCAGAGGAAATATCTGGCTCATCCATTTTAGTTAAAACTGCCTTTCCCTCCAGGTGCTGTGATACTGCTGTCTGTTGGGTGTTGGACTTGAGCAAGAACTGGGTGCAAGGGAGATGTTTTCTGTGAAGGGAGAAAACAGAAATAAGGGGGAGGACTAAGCCTGAGCACGGGACCAAGGACCTGAGGATGTGGCTTCTGGGGGTGGCGAGAGGGGATGGCTCTTTCCTGCTCTCTCTGAGGAGGGAACAGTCTCCTCTCATCAGCCAGGATCTATCTTTATTTAGGGTGTGGCATGAACCCACCTAGTTATGAGTTTATGTTCCTTTAACAATTCAGGCTGGCTGGGCTCGGTGGCTCAGCCTATAATCCCAGCACTTTGGGAGGCTGAAGCCAGTGAATTGCCTGAGTCTGTGAGTTCGAGACCAGCCTGGGCAATTGGCGAGACCTCGTCTCTATAATAAATTAAAAAATTACCTGGGTGTGGTAGCATAGGCACATAGTCTGGGCTACTTGGAAGACTGAGGCAGAAACATCGCCAGAGTCCAACTGGTCGATGCTGCAGTGGCCATGAGTGTGCCATGGCACTCCAACCTGGGCAACAGAGTGAGACTCCAATTAAAAAAAAAAATGCAGACTGCTCTCTGGGAGGGGTAGATGAGGCTGGATAACAAATAATGTGTACGGAGTCCAAATGTCAGGATCCGGGATGTCCCTAAAGAACAGAGGCCACAGGTGGTGGAAAAGGGCTGCTGTGCTGTCCCCAAAGAGTTCCAGGTGTCAACTGTGAGAGGAGGAGTCTTTAACAAGGGGGACAGAAGACCAGAGGGAAGAAAATGGAAAGGCCACATAGCTAGTCACTGAGAGAAGAAGAGCACATTTTTCCAAACTGGCTCCACATTCTTCACCTGAGGAAGGTGACTGGTCTCTCAAGTCAGTAACTTCTTGGCCTGGGCGTCAATAGCTTCTTGACCTGGGAGTGTGGACATAGTGCAGAAGGCCCTGTTTCTCTTGCTTCATGGTAGATGTCATGAACATGCCACTTCTCAACAGAGGTTTTCTGTACAGGACTCTCTATTTCAAAATGTTGATGCTCCTATGAGTCACTCAGGGATTTTGTCACAGTGCAGATTCTAACTTACTGGGTCTGGGTGAGGCCCGAATTCTTACCCTTCTAGCAAGGTCCTCAGATGATGCTATGCTGTAGTCAAAGCAGCAAGGTGTGGTTTTTCTTCTGCCCTGCTAACCTTCCTCCATGCCAGGCCACAGATGCTGGATAAGGCCTGCCTGTGCTGGTGCAGTGGTGGCCATGACTCGGCAGAGAGCCCAAGGGCACCTGAGGGCACAGGATGAGAAGGAGCCTACCTATAGGACTCGCTGGGCCCATGTTGCACAAAGCGGCCCTTCTTCCAGGTTTTGGTCATGCTTTACCCCAGCACACAGGGGACTCGTTGGAATCAAAGGTCAGGAAGGAGAAGAGAGTTGACCTCGTCCACAGTGTCCCTTTCCACCGTCACACACACCCACAGACCATAAGAGCTGTCATGTTTTTCTCAGCCTGACTAAACTTTAAGCAGGCTTCTTCAAGATCCTCTGCCTCTCTTTCTTAACCCATTTGCTTAAAAAAAACTCATCAAGTCTTTCTCTGCCCCTTTGAGAAGTCAAGTCCACCTCCCTGGTCACCTGTTCCAAATGGTAAAACCGCCTCTTATCATGAAGATAAAGTTTACTTTTCCTCTGGATAAGGCCAATTAGCAAGCACAGTGGCCTATGAACACTTCCACGCTAGCTCTCGAAAACACTGCCCCCTTTCTCTCAGAAGAGGTGAGTTCCGACTGCTCTGGTGTCTGTCTCTTACTGCAGTAGTCTTCAGTGAAAATCTTCCTTGACCATTTTAAGTTTGTTTGGTGCAATACTGCTTTGACAATACACACACATACACAGACACACACAGGCGCAAAATTTATTTTTGTTTGTTTATATAATGTATGTATTTTCAGGGAAATGGAGCCTCAAAGAAGGAAAATAGCCTGTTCACTTGTTACTGTCCTCAGAGCTTTGGTGGATCTCCCGTGTTGTGTCCTTATTTCTCCTCCACCCCATTCTTCCCCAGACCTGAAAGTAAAGGTTCAACAACTCACTGTCTCTACCATTCATTGAAGAACTGAGAGAAAGACAGAGTGACTCTTTCCAAGCAGACTAAAATCTGGAGTAGATACGTATGCTGTAGGGAGCTATGTGTTCAAATCAAAAGATGTGAAATTACAAACACAGTTTCTTATATCTTCTTTTTACCAATGACTATTTTATGCATCTTTTTTTAAAAAATTATTTATTTATTATAGATATGTGGGGTACAATTCAGAGTTAGATATATAAACATTAATCATGCAGGTACTCTTGTTGATGAGGTATGCCCCTCCCTCCCCTAGCAGTTTCCCTCAACTGCCAATCCCACCTCCCTCCCCTGACTGTGTTCCACTACTGCCAATCACTTTCTTATAGCATTATAATTGTTCAAGGTCCATTTATGAGTGAGAACATATGGAACTCAGTTATTTGTTTCTGTGATAAATCACTGAGTATGATCGACTCCAAATCCATCCAAGTTGCTGCAAAGTCCATATATTTGTCCTTCTTTATGGCTGCATAATATTCCATTGCGTATATGTACCACTTTTTTTTTATCCAGTCCAGTTTATGTATCTTAATATGACTTTGCTTTTTTCTGTGTTCTGGTTGTCTTTTATTACCTAGTCTAATTTTATTACCTTTTAGTTGGTCTAAAGAGAACTCAGAAAATGACTCTTACAAGATCTCCTGAGGAATGTGACCACCTTGGGAGTTGTGGCCAGTTGTTTGGGGGAACTGTGGGGAGGTTCATCACTAGGACGTTGATGAGAAGAAAGGGAAATGAGCAAAGGTAAGTCTTATTTAAAGGAGGAATGCTTAAGAATGAAATAAATATCCACATACTGACTAGAGAGCCCTATGGCAGACCAAATAAGTTATGCCTGATATATCTGAAAGTAGCATCTAGAAATGGTTAGGTGAGCAAAGTCAAAATAACCACAGCAAACAGGCATTTGGGGAAGGAAGGCATGTTACTCCTTGGAGAGACATCCGTACACATGACTATGGACCAATCTGGCAATGCCTTGACCACAGCCCTCATTAAGGGAGCTGTTTAATGCCTTTCAAAACCAGCCACTGAAATGTCAACATACTTTCTAAAAAGATTTTTAATGTTGCAAATTGCACCCCCCTACTTGCTCTAAGCAGAATAAACAAAGAAATAAACCCATTAGAAGGTACTTGTGAGACATTTAGGTTTCAAGAGCCTTGCTCTGATGACTACAAAAATAGAACTAGTTCCCACTTGGAAAGAATTTTTGTTATTCTGTTTAGTTTAAATCACAGCTAACAGCCTTAGTAGTTTCAAAAAAATCATGATTATCCCCTGCTTTCCAGTAGGCCCCAAGCTTTTCCAAATAGGGATGTTTAAATGTGAATCTGTACACAGACAGATAACCACTTATGAAAGATAATACATTTCACATCAATGTCCACACACATATGTAGGTTTGATATTTCATTTGCTCTTTCATTTCAACTCATAGATAGAGAGTCAGATCACTGATGGGGTTCAGGGTACCCACTCCGAAATATGACTGAAGGAAACAGAATATGCCATACAAAAATGCCTTTTTGGCAGAAGGATTGTTTTGAGCTGGCCATTTTAAGAAACTACAGACACAAGGGAAACTCTGAAAAGTTGCCCTTTTGTAGGTGAAATTTATGTCTATAAAGAAAACTTCCATTTTTAAGGGTGTCTCCCTCTATGCACCAGGAAGTGAGGGAAGAATAAATCACTAGAAAGGCTTAATCCATGGAAAATAAAGGTAGAGACATCAACATTCACAGTAAATTTTGCTCTTGTGTTATGGTTCACCAAGACTTTGCTCTCTTCTTTCTCTCTTTGTTTCAAAGAACATGGTATTTAAGCCTGATGTCTGAGGCACTTCTTTGAGGTCTAGACATTCTCTCATTTCTTTGGATCATCTCCCCTGTTTAGAGAAAATATGCATGCAGTTAAACTTCTGCTTTGTTTTCCTCTGTAAATCTGTTTTTCGTGACAGGGAGTCCCAGCTAAGATCTTAGGAAGGGTAGAGAAGAAAATAATTTTTCTCCCATACAACACCATCTCCTTTAAGTTCCATATCAAATCTGTTGCTAATCCCATAGAATTTCAGTCCTGCTCCCAAGAACTGGAAATGCAAAGGTCTTACTTTCCCCAGCATCTGTAGTTTGGAAGTCAAGCTGCTGCCCTCCCATAGTCCCAATGAGTATAATCTCAACAGAGATAGGGAATCCTTTTCTGTCTGCTGAACTGAATCAGACATTGTGTCCAGGACCCTAGTTTTATTAGTAAAAGGCTCCACCAGCCATGGAAAAGAAAAATGTGGGTTAATGTATCAATATAGGCAAGTGCTTTGGGAAACAGAAGTATTGGGATGGCCTCTGTTTCATTGTCTGTGTCAGGAGGAGACTAAGGCCTTCCTTACTGAATCACTGTGGGCACAGTTGGGACACAGAGGTGAAAGCTCTTAACACAGTGCTTGGCACACAGTTGACTGTTCATTCAATGACAGAAATGAACGCAAAGTATAATTTGAACCACAACATTAGAAACGCGTGTCAACCTGTGGCCTTGCCTTAGCACACTTAAATTAAGTATAAACTGCACTGTCCTTTGGTCAGTTGTATTTGCAAATCTTTTTGGATTGGCTCTCGTGCAACAGTGAAACTCCAGGGTGAAGCTTCTAGAAGCAAGACCCCCTTGAGGGCAAAAAGTATCAGTTACAATAATCCTCCTTGTCAGCACAGCAGGGGCCCTGTCTCACACATCTGCCTGAGTGCAGTGCTTGGGACAGCATTAGACAAGTATCATTTTGTCAATTAACCTTTTTCCATTCTTAGTTTATTAAGGCCTCAGCAAATGCATTTACTAAACAGAGAGGGCTTCTGGTTTTTTGACACGGTACTTGCAGCTTTGAACACAGCCTACCTGCACTTTCCCCTGACCACAGACTCAGGTGCACTTCTCTCTGGCAAATTGGATAACCTTGTGTCACACTGCATAATAAAATCATTTTAATTTATGGAAGGCCTTGGTTTGCTTAACATAAAGAGCAGCAGATGTCACGGTTTTTAACTGAGCTTTCCATACCCACTGGGGGTGAGCCAGCAGTGATGTCGCCATGGCCTGTGATAAGTGCCTGCCACCCCCTCTACCTTAGCCCCCTCCTTCCTCCCAGGTCCACAAAGCAGGCTCCACTCAAGATGCCAATGTGGTCTGTGATCAGGCCTGCTATTCCTTCCACTCTAACCCCCCTCCCTCCTCCCAGGTCCACAGGAAGGTGCCACTATGTGCACATGTCTAAGATGTCAACATGGCCTGTGACCAATGCCTGGCAACCTCCACCTTAACCTACTCTCTCCTCTCAGGTCCACAGGTTGGCACCACTTAAGATGTGGACGTGGCCTGTGATCAATACCTGCCTCCCTCTCCACCTTAACCTCTCCCTCCTCTCAGGTCCACAGGCAGGCACCACTCAAGATGTCGACATGGTCTGTGATCAGTGCCTGCTACCCTCTCCACCCTAACTTCCCTCCCTACTCTCAAGCTCGTGAGGCAGGTGCCACTCAAGATGTCAACACGGCCTGTGATCAGGCTGCTATCCTCTCCACCCTAATCCCCTCCCTCTTCTCGGTCCACAGGCAGGAGCCACTTAATTTGTCCACATGGTCTGTGATCAGTGCCTGCCATCCTCGGCCTTAACCCCTCACTTCCTCTCAGGTCCATGAGGCAGACATCACCATGCACATGTCTAAGATGTATCTGATATAGAAAGTAAAATAACTTATAAACTTCTAGTTGCTTCTTCTATCTTGATACATTCCCTGCACACA